>NW_013665750.1:495862-543308 GCF_000517525.1 Limulus polyphemus
CTTGTTGTAAGAAAGCGTATTCTGGTATACCTTAAATATCATAATACTTGTATACCGAAGCTTTAACGGCTATTAGACATCATAAGCCGATTTCATTTTATGGGATATAGTTGTTCTTTGTACTTTTGTTCTTTGTAATTAAGCACAAAGCTACACAATGGGTTATCTGTGCTCTGCTCACCACGGGTATCGAAACCCGGATTCTAGCGTTGTAAGTCCGCAGACATACCGCTGTGCCACTGGGGGGCACCTACTGTAAAGACTCCGGCGCATGCATAAAACCTGTTACAACTTACCTATATTATCTGCTTTACCATGATGTATGTAGATAAGAATAGTTTCTATCCAATCATTTTCATCCGTTGATTCTATTCTTGTTTTGAGGCTAAAATTTATTACAAACTTTATTATACCAGAGAATCAATAGAAAAAGAAGTACTTTCAAAATAAACTCTGTAATAGTAAATCCTTCAGTTATTGCATTAAAATGTTACTCACCATTGTTCTAATCAGTTTATGGTACTCAGGTTCAATGATGTCTGACAGAAATGCTAAAGGTTTCTGCAAGATGCAGGTTCAAGAATATTAAACAAAGAATAAAGTGAATACGATTGAAAAATGAAACAAATGAATGCAAGTGTACTTAGAATCATAAAGTTCTTTTTTAACAAACTGATGGTCTTATCTCTGGTTATTTTCTGGCTAGTGGGGTCGAAGGCAAGGGAGAAAAAACAAGGGCCGAAAAACAAGAGATAGAACTATGAAAGTATCCAACTAATGTATCCTGGTAATAAAAAGACTTAATAAGGTATCTAACAAGTCCACAGTTACATACTTCAACCAATGGTATCCCCGCAATCTCAAGCAAAACCAGTTGTATAGGTTTCTGCAATGTCTGTTTGAATAGGCTAATACAAAACGTTTGTACAGAAACGCGTATATTTTACGACCTTAAGACATGGAAAATTAGAAAAATATCACGTGACTATACTTCAATAAAGATATATGGGAGGGTGAAATTAACGACTATTTCAGTCATTACACCAGTAGTATTATTAAAACGTACAAACAGAATAGTAAGTTATTCTAAGCTTAATGTAGCAACTTCAGGCTTAGTAGTAACTGTACTGCTGCAGTAATATAATCTAAATGTCTACCATTCTAGCTAATCTCTTTAAATAATAACTATACTAAACTTTAATAATACATACTTTCTCCAGAAAAACATTATAATTTGCAACAACTAATATTTCTAACATTTAAAGCACAAAATATGCGCTTCTCTCTCTTAAGTACCATGTCTGGGCAGAATGTTAGCGATCACAGCCTTCCACAGATTATTTTCCTTTGTTGTTTTCAACACTTCTGCAACTATCAAATGCATTCATTTACTGAGACTAGTAATGTAAGTCAGTTTCGACCTACCTCTACTTCGTTTCCTTCAAATTCTTTCCTGTTACCGTCACATTTCCAAGCTTGTCTTCTCTCACTACGTGACCCAAGAACTGGAGTTGTCTTCTTCTAATTGTTGTTATCATATCTCTCTTATATGCTCTTCTCAGTACCTCCTCATTCGTCACATGATTTGTCCATAATATCCTCAACATAAAAGAGACGTACATACAAATAAACATGTGATGATGACGAATGCTATAGTAACAAGGTCACCTTGATACATGTACAATGAATAACTCTCTCAGTAAATATATATATATATAGATGTAATGGTAATGTATTTTTCTTAACAGGTACATGTTTCATTACAAAATTCTATCTGCTTTGATATATACATTAATTAAATCTACTAAAGGAATATCTATTGTATAAATTATTGTAACAGTTGATTGAATTAGTTCACTTAACACAGCGTTTTATGTCAACTTCCTTACTTTTTGTTTCGAGTATAAAAGTATAGTTTTAGAAAATATCTTAATTTTAGACATTCCAAGTTGTTATTTTGTTCATTAGTATATGATGGTGTTATAAGAACATCGAAACAAGTAGAGTCTATTATTATTGAAATATATTCCAGCACAACAATAACGTTCAAACCCAAATCTGTTTTCAAAAGCTGTATTGTTTGTTTGTTTTGAAGTTCGCGCACAGCTACACGAGGGCTATCTGCGCTAGCCGTCCCTAATTTATCAGTGTCAGACTAGAGAGAAGACAGCTAGTCATCACCACCCACCGCCATCTCTTGGGCTACTCTTTTACCAACCAATAGTGGGACTGATCGTCACATTATAACTCCCCCACGGCTGAAAGGGCGAGCATGTTTGGTGTGACGGGGATTCGAACCCGCGCCCCTCAGATTGCGAGTCGAGCGCCCTAACCACCTAGCCATGCCGGGCCAAAAAAGCTGTAAAAGAAAGGATTTTACACAAGAGCACATTTTCAGATTTCGATGGAGGAGGGGAGGAGCAAAATTGATTGAAAGTCGAGGGAGTTAATTTCCTGGATGGTATTGGTTTTTTTAAAGGTTTAATTTAAATCTAGCATTTACTCTAAAGATTACCTATACTACTTAATAATCATTCAAATAGTGCAAACTACACATTATATATAGCTTCTTCCCAAAATAAACAAATCTTTTGAAGCAGCGGGAGGGAAGAAATTGCCTTCCCCGTTCTACTTAAACAACGCATCTGTTTTTACTGAGTTCAATTAATCAGTTTTTATTGGAGTTAGCAAAAGTATAAAAATAAATTAAAGACGATTTGAAAAATAGTAATCAAAAACGTGAATGTTTTTTCATTGTCGTTTCATCTTCACTCTCACTATATTTTTTCATTTTTTATTGTATTCATTACATTAGTTTTCAATATAACGTTTCCTCATCATCTACTGGTTTTTCAGACAACCAGGGAATAAAAGTCATGTTTCGTATTTGTATCTTGTCTGAGTGCATTTGAACTACTGGGTATTTACCTACTTTTAATAGGACCCAACAGAAAAAGTTGTTTGGTCAAAATGTTTCATTATTTTTTCTGTCGAAACTTTTTATTATTTTGAATTTGTGTCCACTGCTGTTTAGGTGAATAGGTTTTATAATACGATAGCGTATTACACTAATATTAAAAAAAAACGGTTTGTATCAGGACTCCTAAGAATAAATCTAGTAAAGTGGACAGACCTATGACCTTTTATATTTTTAGTGTAGCCAACTTATATATTCAACAATATGCTAGCGTGGAAATTACGAGGTTAAAATACATACCAACAATCATTAGTTTTTCATATTTGAATGTTCCATATGTTTATTACTTAAATACAGAAGAAACATTGTAACATTTGAGAGTGGTTGTACATATAAAGGCAAGAATGTTCAAATAAAATAAACAAAAATATACGAACATATACAGAAAAGAAGCACGCATGAAAGTATAAAGGATTGTTAATTCCGTTTGAACAGAGCTTGATATTAACTATACAGCCTATATAAGCTGTTAAGACATGACATATAAATAGATAATATGTCTGGTGTTACACTATAATACCCTGTAGGACTGATATTAATTTTAACTACATCATTATTCACAAGTCCAAGACGGGTTTTCAGTAAAAAAAAAATCATACTTTATCTAGCGTACGTCGCTGCTGACGAGCACTTTGATCAATACCAAAACTCATTAGATCAGCTGTATTACAGCATACAAAGTAATGGTTGAAACGCTTCTTATAAATCAGACGTTTACAAGACACGGAGTCTTATGGTACCTACGCGTATTTCCTAATCCGTTATTTGTTAATTGGTAATACAGTGGCATTATATTACCATCACAAAAATATTGAAAATAATTTTAGTCATGTCACTCTTCACTGGTCCAATACGAGTTTACAGTAAGAAGAGAGTACGATAGCAATACTGTTTCAACTGTATTCTGGTTACTGAACGCCGCAGATACTTCGCTTGATACCAGAGCTAATCAGACCATCTAGACCAACATATAAAATTAGAAAACGACAGCATTCCGAATAGGATTTTTCATTGTGTTGACGTGTCAGTTAATCAACTATTTTTAAGCAATACATAATTTTTTTGGTTCTAGTTGTAGTATAACTTTAAACGCTTCCTAAATTTCTCTATAAATTTCCCCGCAACGAAAATTTCATACCACTATTTTCAGAAAAACTTTTCCACTAGCCTATTTTTTCAACATCGAGCTAATCTTATTTTCATCAACTCTTTAAAAATAAAACAGTGGATAGGTGTAATGCTACAATTTCAGCAGATACATGCTGCATAATGAAATACCACCTAGTTTAATTTTCCACGCCTCTGAAATAAGAATTTTGTTTAAAAAATATAAAAAAGCCTCAGTTTCTCTTTTATCTTAATTGACAACTCCTAAATATTGGTTTTTTAGATCGTTAGATAATATCAAAAATAAGCTTTGAGATCTTCGCCCCAAAAATAACAGTTTTCATACACTATACGCTAATATCTAACAGTAAATTAATTAATTTAAACATGTCATTTTTAGTTATATAACAAAGGTATAAGCAGCAATTTATATCGACATCCACGTTATGGGTTTTGAGAGTACTCAAAAGGTTGAGTACGTATTATTAAAATTATTTTGAATATATAAATCAACAACTCAATTCAGAACCGCAGCCGATATAAAGGTGCGACGGAGCGGCCTATAAAATAACTACATTTTGATGTTGCTTGGAGTTTTGCCGGTAGTGCGATGTCACCGAAAATTGATCGATTTTTGGAAAAGCACGTAACAGTGACTTCCGATGCAAAATATTAATATACTCAAATCATAAAGATGTGTTCAAATAAGGAATTAAGAATTTTCTAGACGAGAATATCTCTTATATTTAATGACATTGGAAAATAAAGGATTATGGATCGAAGTGGGAAACCAGGACTTTCCAGATAGAGACTTGCAACAAGTCTTAACCAAGCCAATGTAAATATATATATATATATATATATACTGGCGTCTTATGCAAGGTTAATCCACGAACACAAAGATCAGTGGTAAAAGCCGTCTACTAAGCAAAAGGATTTTCACCTGGAAAATCAACACAAGTCACGTCTACATATGTTGCTTCCACAAACTATCCCTTTAATTATCGAATATCTCAAGCAACTAGAGAACGAAACGGGTGTTCATGCTAGTTCATACAAAGACATATTGGTCAAGTAGCCCTTATGCAGGTCTCGATGAACTTCTGTGCAATAGGACTGTGGAAATGGGCGCTGGAAGACTATTATCCTCATTCACTAGATGGTTTATGGAAAGCCTGCAGGGAGGGTGCGTGCTTTAGACAAACATGATCATCAGAAGAGTATGACTGGACGTAGTGACATGGATTGTAACACTGCAGTGACGTTCCAAGATCGTTGTAATATAATTTACTTAACTACTGTAATACGTTTTATGAATATAAACCAAGGAATTTTTATGCAATTTAACAATAAACATATCTCTTTTTTTAACTTAATGTTTTTAAAGGCACTGATGTCATTTTAAATTGATTATCTTTGTGAATTTCAAACTATCCAGGTTTGTAATTTAAAAATAATTATGAATATTTTGCTAATGAATTATTAGTGATCATAGTCTTTCAAACGTCTAACAGTGTATAACAACTCACACTAACACAATAGTTACTTTTTAAATTTAATTTGAAAGGGACCTCAACATTGTTTTCTGAAATATTAACATTGTAATTGGTTTAAGCAGACTGATTGAAAATCGCGTTCACAGTAAATAAAACAACAACACAATAATAGATGTTCTTGGGCAACATTTCCCAAGAGTGTTATGAAGTGTGTTGATGTTGGAAAAGAATGTGCTTCACTAAATCTCAAAAATGTCTTTTTAAATATATTATTGGTCTCTTAGAAATAGATAAGTTTGAAATTTCGATATGATTCAGTTATATCATAAACTTGTGTCTCCACCTAGTTAATTTAGCATAAAAGAGTATTTGATAAAGTAGCGCGACTTTATTCTAAAAGTTAGGAATATGTGTAAAATTATTAAAACAAGTAAGAAAGAAAACAGTTTAGTGGAATGAACGATAAAAGTGTCAAAAGTATAAAATAACAATATGAAAAAATTTTTTAATCATACTACCAAGTAAAGAATAATTTATAGATGATACAAAACTACGCATACAATATTTAATTAATCTGTTTACCCAGAGAATTCATGATACCAGAAATAAAAATGTTATAAATGCTAGTCACATAAAAAAAATAAAACGTAGAAATGCAACTAAATTGAATATTTTTTTTTAGAAAGAAGATGAAAATATATAAAAAAATAAGTTCTTGTGGAACACTATGAAAAATTGTGATAAGCCATACACTAGATAAAAAATTAAACAAATCAACAATTTAAAAAAAGTATACTTATAAAGATTCAGAGGAGCAGTTTCGTTCGTTTTAACTTGCATAATTCATTGGGCCATATTTTCCTGAGGTTAAAATTTAAACTTCAATATTATTGTAATTATCATTACAATCCAACTAAGTATACTAATTCTTATTACGTGTTTTACATTGTTTAATATAATGAAGAATGTAACATAGTATAACGTTTAGGGACAACAAGGGACCTATTTGTCCATCTAGACTGTCCCATTCTAAAACCATTAGATATATAAAAACCTCAAAAGCAGCCTTTATCATTCAAATAGTTATCAAGCTTTCTCTTGAACTCACTTAAATTTACTGCCTCCACACCGTCCAAAGGCAACCCATTCCAAAGGTCAAACATCCTGTTAGAAAAACAAAACTGATCAACCGTTACATAAGATCCCTTTCTTTCATGACACTGTTAAAGTTACTTTTATCCAAATTATACTTATAATTCAAATTATGATAACCTACATGCATTATCTTGCATCTATTATAATTAAAGCTCATCTGTCATTTATTTGCCCAACTCACTAAATGATCTAATCCTATTGTAAAACAGCAACTTTCTTCTCACAGCCAACAAAGTTCAAGACCTTAATATCAACAGCAAACTTAAGTAATTTATTGACCATTCATTCATCTATGTCATTGAGGTAAATCTAAAAGAGTGAAGGTCTTAAGACTGAGCCCTGAGGTACCCCACTTGTGATATTAATCCAGTTTGACTGAACTCCATTTGTAACAACCCTTTGTTTTCTTCCATCCAGCCACTCTTCTATCGAATTAGCTAACGTATCCCTCACACCTATAGATATAATTTTTACAAGCTTTTTATGTGGCCCCTGTCGAATGTATTTTGAAAACCCAGATGCACCAGATCTATACCCTTACCCTCATCTACTAAGCAGTAACCTTTTCAAATAATGTCAACAGATTTGTAAGGCACGATTTTCCCTTAGTGAAACTATGTTGACTATCCAATAAAATTCTAAATTTTCTTAAATGACCTTGCAAAGCATCTTTTATCAGACTTTAAACATGTTTCCCACAACTGATGTAAGACTAATACGCTTATAATCATTGGGACAATTTTTATTACCTCCCTTGAAAAGAAGAGTAACATTAGCCAACTTCCAATCCTCTGGCACTTGCCCACTATTCAAGAACTTATAAAAAACAGTAACAAGTGGCTCGCATATCCAATCCTTAACCTCCATCAAAACTCTTGAGAAATATCACCTGGCCCAAGACATTTATCTTTCTTTAAAATCCAAAATATTTTCTTAAGCTCAGAATTAATGTGATCATCTTGTTCGATCTTGTTTCTATCTGTCAACTGTTCAAGAAGAGGAATACTGCTTAAATTTTTATTAGTGGAAACTGAAGAAAAAGCCTCAAGGGCCCTATCCCCATCCTAACATTTTGTTTACCCTTAATCTATTTATAGAAACCCTTACTGTTACTTTTTACATCTTCAGCCAACCTTTTCTCATACATCCTCTTTGATGTCTTAATATCCTGTTTGACCAACTTTCTTAATCTTCTTAATCTCCCGTCATACAAGTCCATTTTTTTAATTTTATCCCTTATACCCTTTGTGAGCCAATCTGGTTTTTAACTTGCAACCACCATTTTCTTTCTATAAGGATTATGTTTATCTAGTATATTAAGTTTCCACATTTGATCAATGTCTCCAAATAACTCAAATGCCTAATTCACAATAGATAATTCTTGTCGTATCCCTTCAAATTTTGCTTTTTGGAAACTTGTAACCAAAATATCATTATTCTTGATCTCCATGTACAGCAAAACATCGAATCTAATAGAGCAGACCCGACATGGCCAGGTGGGGGGGGGGTGTTATAATGTGACGGTCAATCCTACTATTCGTTGGTAAAAGAGTAGTCCAAGAGTTGGCGGAGGGTGGTGATGACTAGTTGCTTTCCCTCTAGTTTTACACTGCTAAATTAAGGACGGCTAGCGCAGATAGCTCTCGTGTAGCTTTGCGCGAATTTCAAACCAAACTAAACCAAACTAATAGAGCATTGATCACTTGCATCCAGATGTTTCCTTTACGTTATGGGCCTTGTTTATATATATATATACATTTGTGTGTGTATACATACATGTTTTAACGAGTTTGTACTTTAAGTCTACAGGGAATCGAACTAGATCCGTAAACACCGTAGTACAATACTAAACCGATTCATTTTAATTTTGAGTATGTTTAAGCGCAAAGCTACACAATAGATTATCTGCATTGTGCCCATTGAAAACCAATTTCTAGCATTATATGTCTTCAAACTAACTTCTGAGCCACGGAGAGAGTGGCTAAACTGATGAAATTAATAGTTGAGTTGCTTCATCGAGTAGTGTTCTTATGTCTTTCTTCACAGGCGGAGAAGTAGGTCGACCTTAGTAGACCAAACGTATAACAAATTATTTATAATAAAATATATTCATATAAATATACCATACCTTGTTGAGAGGTTACCCATGAATGTAGAAATGACAGTTTTGTTTCTGTCGTTTTCATGGTTAGTAGCCTATATGAGCACCTAAGCCTAATTATTAAGTAGAAAATTTTTTAATAACTAGTTTTCATTCTATGTTTCAGTTGCCAATCTGCTACCAACTTCAGAAAAGTCCTGAGAGGGACTATTTCTCGATTGTTAGTTAGAGGAATTCGAGCTTGACAGAAGTCTGGTGAATTATCTACTCAACTATTATATATTCCCCAATTAGAACTTCAGTCAACTAATTATTTGACTTCTATGCTATACTGTGTTATCAGTTAGGTAGATGTAGAAAGCTTACCTTTCTTTTTTTTACTTATGTGTGGTACACATCATATTATTTTAGTATTAGTCCAATTTATTGTGTGGTCTTCTCTAGCATCATGAGCTGATGCAGACACCTGGTATTGACGAGTCTTATATGTTTATTATGCTCCTGAATTCTAGTTTTTTGTTGGTTTTTTCTTTACCCAATTTATTGGAATCTGCATACACAGAACATGCTTTAAATTGTGTTTTTTCTACTCCAAAGGGTGGTTTGGACTGTACTGATTACAATAGTATTGTATTGTGGTTTCTGAATACTATTTCATTTTATGTTGTTCACTCATCCTCTGCATGATTTCAAAGATATTTGACATAGGGTAACATACCAGCATGTCTGCAATTATATTCCTGTTTATTCTTGGTTCCTGTATATATTTTTTATCAAGTTTTCCAGGTTGTAGTGATGTGTTTTCTTCCAATCTTCCTTTTTCTTAGCTCCTTCGTTATTATAGATATTATACTTAAATTTTTTCTAGGGCTTTCTTATACCTTTAAGGAGTATACAAAAGGAGTAATTGAGTTCCTGAGTTTATACAATACTTCAACTTACACAAAGAACCTTATGCGGAGTCAATAAATCTTTATGGAAATTTAGTATTCATGCAGTCATACACAATTTAGTTGAGGAAAGTTGTTCACCTGAGGAATTACATGAAAATTTTTCTCTGTGTTGAGAAATGAATATTAAATAAGATTGCAGTAGGAAGAAATAAAAAGTAATGGAGTCCAATCAATCTGGTCACTTGTTACTAGTGAAGTATCTCAGGGGTCAGTGCTTTTGCTTATTTATATTAATGGCATAGATAGGGGCATAATTAGTAAGTTGATAACATTTATGAATAACATTAAAATCTTAGATATTTCTAGCTATACTGTACTCTGCATCTGCCCAAGAATTTCATTCCCAAGCACCTATAAATACGAAATATGGAACAGAACACATTTGGACTAAACCTGTTATTGCTACTGTTGTGATATCTACGATAGAAAGACATTTCTGGACTACTACAGCTACATCATTACCTCATCAAGTTACAGAATTAAGTACCCCAAATCAACATTATTGAATTGAGAAATAGACTGTGACAGAAAGGTACAATGTCAGGCCCAGCTCAAAATAATTTCCAAAATGTATGAATGGAATAGTAAATATCAAGTTATTCATCTTTCTGCCTATTTAAAATGACCAGTTTTAAGAACATTAAGCAATATTCCAGCTGAAAGCCAGATCAATTATTAAGCTGCCTTATCAAATAGATTGGAGTTATACACCAGAAGGATGTATAGTTCAGGAACAGAGCATAAAGGAAAGTAAAAATCTCAGCAAAACTTACAGAAGTGGAAAGGCTTGCTCCATGTGAATTTATGGAATTATTGGGTTATGACTTATTCACAGACATAGCATAAAGGATTTGTAAATTAGACTAAAGCAAAGTAAGTGCACATCTTTAAAAGAATCCTCTCCAGTTGGTGATAAAACTTGAATCCATCAAATTTACAAATTGATTGTAAATTGAGAAATTATAGAATCATCAGATCAAGTGATATGGTAACATCAACTCCCTCTGATGGTAGTCTAGAAGAACTAAAAGGATTAACTATACAACTAGTACACATGATGGAGGAAGTAAACCACAAGACAATAGGTATTCCAAGTTTAACTCAAAAGGACTTATTTCTAGGAACCGCAGACAAAAGCCAGTAGGAAACAAAAACTCCCAACAGAAGATGTCAAAAAAAAAGCAACTGTTACAAATGTGAAAAATAAGGTCATTATGGTCGAGGCTGTGAGGAATCAACTGATAATAATAATAAAACAAGGAGACAATACCTTAAGGATGAATCCTAAACCCCAAGCAGCTAGAAAAAACAACAAAGAGCAACCCATACATTGAGACACAATAATCTGCTGGACTTAATAGGTGAAGTTCACCTGAGAATACTCCATTTTCTCCAAATGAAGTAAAAAGCTCATTACTTAAAGAAACCAGCCAATCAGTTAATGGACTCATTAATGGGAAGCCTTGCAACATGCTGATCGACACTAGTTCTATAGCTAAACCTGTTTGAGCTAACCTGATAATAAATTATGGGAAATAGCCTCCACGTGTGAAGAAAGTAAATGGATTGAATGAAACAGCAAGTGGACATAAAGCTTCAGCAAGAAGAAAGTTGCATGTGGGAAACTTCTATTGTGTGAATAGACTTAATGTGAGATTAAGACTTGTTTCATACAGTTTCTTAATCTATGACTAGGAAATCCCTGTACACTGCATGACAATTACAGCCCCAGAGGCTGAACTTCCAGTAACAATATGTACCAGAAGTTATTACGAATAACATATATTGATTAGGATATAGTTAGAACCAAATACTTTAGTGTGTCTTGGGGGATTTGTTGGAAGAGCTCTCATGGATCTGAAAAATAAGGATATCATCATATTTCATGATTGATACTGGAGGTGCAGCCCAATATTTCAGTTAACCAGACAACTCTCAGTTGGAAAACGGGCTAAAACTCTCAAGGAGAGAGAGGTCATAAAGGAATCAGTAGTAACAAAACTGAGTACTAGTCCTCTTTGGGCATCACCTACTGTACTTGTAAAGAAGGATAGAGCCACAATGTTCTCCATGGACTACTGGAGGGTGAATGAAATCAACAAGAGTGATGCCCACCCACTACCAACAATTGATTCTAATTTGGGTGCTTTATCTGAATTAAAAAACGTTTTCAACATTGGATTTGAAGAGTGAATATTGACAAGTGCAAATCAATGAAGCAAGTGAAGGAAGTCATTACTATAGTAAAAGTTTTGGGAATTAAAAAATTTGGATAATGTAAATGCACCTACTACATTTCAATGACTAATAGAGCACGTTCTCTGTGCATTACCCTGGAATGTCAGACTTATCTCTTTGGATGACATTTATAAAATCTCTCTGTAATTATTATAACCAAATTTTGCATAGTACATAGTACTGAGAGAAAAAAAGATAACAAACATTTTTTTTTCAAAATCACTATTTATTAATCTTTATTCAAAATACTTTCTTGTTTGTTGACACCAAAGGCTAAAGCTGCTACATTCATCATGGAAGTAAAATAATTTTTAGAAATAATCTTGAAACAGAACAAACACTTAAACACAACAATTTTTCTAGTTGCAAAGAAACTGTTTTATACTAAATGAACGGGTGAAAAATACAGAATGAAAGTAATAGGTGTAATGGTATTAAAAAAAACAAGAGCGAGAATACTTGACAACATCAATGAGAGTTTAGGTGGTAAATTACATTGAGGACGAATGTAAAAGATTGAGACAAAAATGAAACAAGATACATTTAGAAATTTATGTACCTCACTTTTGCTTAAAGGCACCCTTTTAAAAAATGGAATTTTAAATCGCAGAAACATCAAGCATGATAAGCAAAACATGTAGATAGCTTGCTTGATCAGAAGTTAATATGAATACCACAATTAACAGACTTAATCAGAGAAAAATATTCATTATTCACAAATACTGTATAGCCTTCTTTTATATAATTACAAATTACATACATAAATAACTATTCTACATTGTACAATTTTTACACTAGTTACCAGAAGTATTTTCATCATATCTTTCAACATTCAATTAAATGCAAAATCTTTTATATGAATTCTTATGTACATATTTTTGTAACACAAACTTTCTTTCAAATTCAAATTCTACAACACATATTCTAAGCATCATACTGAATAAATGAAAACTTAATGAACAACACTAAATTCCACGGTTTCAAGAGAAGGATTTTCAAAAAACAAAACTAAAATAGCTGCAATGTATTGGTCTATGATTTCAAGTTATTGATAAAACATAGTAGAGACCACAGCTTGTACCTACTTTAATACCTAGAAAATGACTTGAAACATTAGAAAAATATATGAAGTGCATACGATCATCTTTGTAGGAATGCATGCTTCAAAACTGAAAAAAAGAAAATCGTCTTCACCTAAGATGTACTACAAATATTCATCTTTCTGTCTTTACATTGACTATATGCTCTTAAAAACAATACTTGCAAATATGTACTTAAAAATAAACTGTAGAAATCAGGCACAACTACACATTGACAAAAATATTTTTGTGTATAGAAACTAACCATAAAAAAAATAACTGTGGAAATAACACATATTAATCCAGTTAAATTTACTTCGTTTGTGATGTTCTGAGGGCAGCAGTTCAAAAGCTTACTTTGTTCTCACTAAATGTAAAGCTTTCTGAAAAATCCATTCAAAATTCAATTTGAAATACTTTTTTTTATCTATATACATATAGTATGGACTGTGTGTTACTAAAAATCAGATCATATGTTTTTGAAATAATCAAGTTAAACATTTCCAAAAAAAAATTATAACACAATGTTATTACTGAACATTTCTTGATTCTACCTACATTTCATGAGACTCAGAGTACAATTTCCATAGTGAAATATTTAAAAATCATAAATTGAAGACATGTCATTATTTTCTTTCTTTCTTTTCTGTATATTATGAAATATGTAAAATATATTCACAGCACATAAAAACAACTGTTAAAAATGTGCCTGTCAGTCATCCTATTAGTTTATTTTAAAATCAGTTATTCATGTATTTACCCAAATAAGAAATAAAAATTCAATACCTTAATTTGCTAAAACAAATCAAACTGCATTGAGGATTGGGTATTTATGTTTTTCATATATCTGCCTAATTACAATATTTTTTTGTTCACTTTTTTGAAAACTTGGAACTTGGTTATCTTTTATTATTATTATCATGTTACTTTACACTTAAAGCCCTTTAACTTAAAAAATGATTATGTCAAATGATATTTGTGAATTGTAACTAGCTGTTCTGAAAATGACCAGAGGAAAGTTGCTAATAGTGTATATTGAGAAGCATATTACTGATAGCCTAATATAAAAGTCAAATGAATGTTTAAGGAAATCTTCAGTTTTGAACTGCCTACTTAGTTAAAACATTAGAAATGCATTTTTTTTTACTCATGTTTCATTTCCCAGAATGTTGTGTTTTGCCTTTTACATAACAGAGGTGCAACTTTTCTTTATATTTTTTTGTGTTTATAAAGTATAGAATAAGTGATCTGACATTATTGAATTCAAAATACTTTCAAAATCACATAGCAATAAAAGAAAAATTAAGCTAAACAAATCTGTTATGATGACATGGGTGCTTCAAGTTTTATTCAGTATGAATGAATAATGACTCCTCTTACTGTTGGTATTGTTCAATAAATGTTAGTTAGTTATACTATCTTTCTTGAACATAGAGCTTTATTTAACAAAGTTTTTCATATTCCTCTCTTTACACATGTTCATATTATTCAAAACTAATTCAGGAGATAGTTAGGTGTCTAAACTGTTGATCTATAGATAACAAATGTTTTTAACATTTTATTTCCTTGTCAAGAAAGTTATAATAGAATAAAAAGTTGCATGACATCTGTTTAAGGGAAAAAAAGCCAGCATATTATAATGTTGTGTACTCCAATCAGACCTTCAAACCAGAGGCTTACAACTGATGCATATAATTTATTACAAGAAATTGAAGTCTGGTTTATAGTAATAAAATGGTAAGTCAAAAGAAATAATTCACGAGTTAGTCAACAATAAAGCTGGCTAATGGAATAAATTACTAACAAACCAATACTGCCATCCAATTTTGAGGCATGGGACTTATTTTCTTTTTTAATGTTTTTCAAAAGTTCTTGTATACCACTAGAAATCGTTTTACATGCCCTTGTAGGTATGTGACCACAGATTAGGAATATGTCATAATTTATGCTAGCTGTTCCTTATTTTGAACTGATAGACTAGAGAGAAGGCAATTAGTCAACAGCACCTATCACCAGCTCTTGAGCCACTCCAATTAAAATACGGATTTGACCATCACTCTTACAAAACATCTGTGGCCCCAAAATGCAGAGCATAATTTTATGGCAACAGGACATGAAATGTGATTAACAACCACTGGACCATGCCTATTCCACCCAGAACAAAAGAAAATAAAACTATCACATTTAAAGTGGGCAAAAGCTAATTTACATCTTTACTTGGACATCTGTCATAAAATTACCTTATCAAAAGAAGCATGCAATAAAAGTTATTATACAATTAACTAAGATTCACAATATATGGATATTAATTATATCTGCAACTTCTATTAAAACAGTGAACTATTATTGAACTGTTGTTTCTTAGCTTGAAAAATGAAATAAAGAAAGTGAATGAGATGATTTGTATCTATGTGTACTTGAATTTAGTTTGGTGCCTTGTATTCTTTATACCACCTTGCCTACTTCATCAATACCAAGAAAGTGGGTAAAAGTGTTATAAAATAGCTTGTTGTACCACAATTTTTGATGCTCAATCACAAAATACTCTGGTGTTTTTTCAACATCATAAAAACTACAATCTATTTGCCAAAATATAATCAGCTATATTTAACATTTTAACATCCAACAAGTTTTTGGAATACATATAACAACTAAGCGAATAGCCAGATATATCATTCATTACCTTAATACCTTCTCATTTTATCTATATTTAAACAATTGACATTTTAGTTATATGTCATTTATCAGTATCACTGACAAAAGAAAATAAAGCTTTTACATAAAATCCAATTTTAAAATTGATTTCTGAAAATGTCATTAGTCTGAAAAATTTCCCTTCTCCATCTCAGAATCACAGCTTTTCATATCAGCTTAGTTGACTGACTAGTTAAAACACTCTCATCTCACAGATTAAACCGATCTAACAGTTATGGTATTCCACAAACAAACAGAACAAAACAGATATTAGCTCACAACCAAACCAAGTCTTAGTGTTAAATACAATGATACACTCTACTCTGTAGTACTGCTGATATATTAAAATCGAAATGCTAAAATATATAGCATACACCTATATCATATGATGAAATATCATCAGATTAATTATAAATGGAAGATTGATTTTATTTGGATGGTGGGGTCCAAGTTTCCTAACCTTAACTTGTCACAAGTATATAGTTAAAGACTTGAAAACTAAGATTTTCTCAAATATTACAAAACAAAATGCCACAAGTTCTCCAAGTGATGACTTTATGTATTCACACAGAAATAATACCTACATCAAACTGGGTAGTTGCAGAGATATTTCAATTACACTTGCCAGAGTAATAGGTGGTTTGTGCTATCCTCTCGACCTGCAACATCAGATTGTCCTGAATGACTAAAGTCCTCATAGCCATCTCCTCCACTAATCACTAAGAAACGATATGTTGATGTAGGGCTAGAAGTCATTCTTCTAGCTGCTGTTCCCTCTTTCCCATAACCTGATCGATGTCCATACTTAGAACAACTAGCTGTATCAATGACTGTACTTGGGATCATTTCAACACATGTGAGGAAGCGTACATGTCCTGTATGGCCGTGAGGAACTCCTGTTGAATTCCGATTAAAACAAATAACACATCTGAGAATAACATAAAATCTCACAATTATTACACTCAAAGTTACATCTGTAAAGAATATTTACAGTACTTATGCACTTTTTCTCAGTTGTCTTCAACCAAGTAAATACGTATTTTGCAAATTACTAGCATCAAGCAATAAATATACCAAATTTAGATGAAATTATAAAAAATGGGAAAAACATTTTACAAAACATAAAAACACACATGCACCATGCAATCATTTATAAATTGTCTGCATAAATTATAGAAACATCAGTATTCATTATAATTCTAATAAAGCTGCTGTTTTGAGAATATGGAACTGACTGGAGAGAAAACTGTAAAGAAAAAGTTTCATTGGTAGACATTTTTCTAAGCCTAGTATATAACAGCCTTAGTTACATGAAGAGTCAAAACAAGAGCTACATGAATTGTCCTATGATAAAAAATATATTTTTTTCTTCAAGAACAGATTGGCCTCCATTTTAGTAAGAGCTCAGTTGTTTTCAAGCTTGTGAAAAAAATTTCTTAAAACAAAAAAAACTTTAATTTGAAATGATCTCACTATTCCAGGTTTAGCTAGACAGAATGTTTTCAAATAAAAATTGACATAAATGTCAAAAATGATTTAATAACATTTTACTTGAGATATCAAATTGCAAATGGAATATTCTGGCTTCTATGATCTTTCATTTTAGAAAATTTAGTTTAACTCTATCATCCTGAATAGTTTGTTGTGTACATCACAATACTTTAAAAAATTTTATACCACATTTTAGTCAAAAAATAAAACCCCAATGCACTAAAATCTCAGTATATTTCTGGGGTGTTATGCAGAAACAGTAAATTTATATTTTATTAAATGAAAAAAGGTTAATTTAAACCTCACTAAAGATAGCTAATGTCAGAAGAAGCATTCTGATTTTCATGTTTAACCTTTTTAGTGTAGAACGTTTGAAATATAAGTCAATAATTTTTATATATTTTAGATCAAATTTTAATCTGGTAGGTACAACACAGTACTGGCAACATCAACTCATAATGTAAGGAATATAAATATTTCTTGAATGGTTTACTAAAACAATAAATATTTTTATGGAACCAATATTACATGTATATATGTAAATATCAGATATAAAACATTTCCTCACATAAAAAAACAGCAAGCTACAGTGTATCTAGTTAACACATCTGGAAAGCATTTTTGGAAGATTATACAATACATAAAATCACATAATCTAAAGAAGCTCATTATGGAATTTCCCTATTTTCAAGTCCATGATATACATATTACCATTGTTTATGTTAGTCTTACACAAAATCCTTACTTACTTAATGTTTCAGATAAAACTAATACATTTCTAGGTAGATATAAATGCCAGCAGCATTAATAAAATCCTTTGGTCTATAACTACATTACCAATTATAAAATTTCAATGTTTCATTTCTACAAAGCTACAAATTTAAGTAATACATCACCTACTGATAGCAATCCCAATCCCAGATTTCTTATATACAGAGGTTGAGTATATTATATTAAATCTATTTTGGAGTATCACCACTTATTATAGTCCATGTTGCCAGATCTATTCATGCTCTATCTGACAACCAGGATTTTGACAATAGCCATATAGTGTATATTATGTTGTAAAATATTACATCATAAAGCTTTCATGTCTCAAGCTCACCATACATTCCTGTGTGCATTCTATAACACATCCAGTGTATGAAGAAAATGGTTTTCCAGTGCCTGTTTCAAAAGTTCAATCACATAGAAATCAATAGGTGTTACATCTGTTGACTTAACCAGTATCTTTATATGAAATAGCATGAATATCCATTTCATTCTCTAGCTGATTGAGGTATATTATGGTTGCATCAGAGGTATGACCAAAAGTCTTATTAATTATCAAACTTACCCTTTTGGACTTATTTACAGATAAAGATCCTACTTCTTTATGTTGGGTACATGGATGGTTTTTGTCACTGAACATTGTTACAAGAAACAAAAGTTGATTTAACACAGCTGGGGTATGACTTGTTGCAAGTCTCTTTCTGGATGGTCCTGGTGGCCCAAATTGAGCCATGTTCCTTTGTTTTTTCAATGCCATTAAGTTCAAGGGATATCCCATCTTTGTAATTCTAAAACCCCAATCTAGACACCTTCCCTCTAGTTTTTCACTACTGAATCAGGGCTGGCAATTTGGAGAAAACATGGGCACCACTAGCAGAATCTGCCCGAGAATCATCAATAGTCCTCAGGAGTAAAAAAAAACCTAAAGGCATCTTTATGATCTGTTTTTATGAATATTTTACATCAAAAGGGGCTGTTACAAACTCTGGCCAATAGTAATCAATTTTTTAGTGATATCAATTTACCTATGAAGTTCCAAGCAACTTTGTATCAATTGTGGTTGTCATTTGACTTGTTGATTTGTCACATATTTCTTGGAAATTGTAAAATAAACAAAACAAAAATATTCATTCCAGATCAATTTTAGACTGAAGAAGCATCTTAAGTTATTTCAAAAAATGAAGATGAATTAAAATTCAGTGATAAGTAACAATTTTCTGAATATGTTGAATTGTTAGTTTCTAATGAAAGTTATTGCTAAGCACAATATAGAAACCAACTTTTAATGTAATAATGATATAACTGATCAAGAATGTAATACCTTGGGCAACCTACGAGAATTGTTTATTTTGTAGCCTTCATACTAAATTGTATAATTGTGAGTAATGTGTACAACCATCTGATTTTTAATATTATTTCTTTCATTAATTTATCAGACTGATAGAATATACCTTTTAATCTTGGATGATAGCAAGACAGTAGGATATACCTTTTAATCTTGAATGATAATAAGACACTAGGATATACCTTTTAATCTCATATGATAACAAGACAATTATATCGACAAAACATCCATCCATTTTATTAAATTACACTCCTCTCTGCAAGTGAAATAGGCCAAGTAAAAAAATATATCTATTTATTTCTGAAAAGTATGCCTGAAATTGAAATTATTTTAATTTCTGTCTGGTGTGGTTACCTTTTAGACATCACAATATATATATATACACACACACACAAAGAAGAAATATCAGGTAGAACTCTGGAAATATACCTTAATAATTTCATTGCTCTCAATTGCTGCTTTCAACAAATTGTAGTTTATACCACTATCACATTTGAATCCTTCAAAGTTAAATATGAATGTTCAAATGTTTTTGAAGCCATATGTAAGCCATGCTTCTACATGGGTAATAAATATCTCTATTTATACTTATTTAGACGAACTTTTGAATATATTTTTACAGCTTGTGTTCCACTGAAAAACATAAAACAAGGGAGATATATCCAGTGTATCAAAATCCTCATACCTAAATTTTTAAAAGAAGAATCTTACTGTTGATTTTCTTTCCTGGAGCCAGTTAATATGCAAATTGTAATAAGAATTAGTCTTTCTTTCCTTTTAAGAAAGTGAAAATTTTTAAAATTGTAGCTGAGGTCATTTAGTGATAAAAATAGCAGAAATATTAACTAAACATTAGAATTCCCTCAAGAAAGTCAGGCTTTTCGAAGACTGATATAATTTTTTTTTGATTAAATATTTGGACTTCTTAATGAGAAGAGTTATTCATGTCCAATTTTACAAAAGAAACTCTCAGTAATCATCAGCATTACTGTTTCCTTCCACTACACACAAGTGTTATGTTGCTCTTAAAACCTTCTTTATAAGGTTATATTATAATCATTTGTAAGAACTGTAACAAAACCTCTAGACAAATCCTTCATGTATGTTGGACTTGAATCAATTAAAATATTACATGCATGCACATAATTTAACTGCATATATTCTCTCTCCCTACATATACATCCTCATATAACTAAATTCTACTTACCAACAACATTTGGCACACTGTTCAAATGAAAGGTAGAGAAGGTCAGATGAGGTAACGGCATAGTCAGTATAACACCCGCACTGGTTCCAACCCATAAATGGTCCTTGCAAGCTAACAAAGCTGTTACTCTTAGGCATGCTGCTTTGTGTTGACGAATTATGTCATCACAACCTAATAAATGTTAGAAAAATACACTTTGAAACAAATATCACTCCATCAGACATTTGAAAAAAATCTATTTGAACTGATTAGTGATTTTTTTCAACAACAACATGAATAAACATAAATAGAAAACATGACAACACAGGCCATATGCCCCTTACTGTAACATGTTACATAAAATTCAAACTTCAATTCACAATGGAAAGTGAATTGTACTATACATCACTTTTGTGTAAAATTAAAACTGCCAAACATGTGCATTATTTGATGTTATAAGTTTAGAATTGAATTTGAGTTTAACAAATCCACAATTTATCAGACTTTGATGTTTTCCACACCTACATCACACGTAATAAAAAAACAACAACACACATCCATTATACTTGATTACAGGAGGTATAGAATGTTACTACTCTAGTCAAATTTGCAAAGTATAGACATATTCCATGCAAAATAAGTCTCAACTCACAATAAGTCATACACAAACTATAAATATATTTTTAAACATGTTCTCCTGAAAATACTTAGGAGCCAAGAATCCCAACAAATTTTCCTTAGCCTAAGTGCACCTGTCTTCTTAGGAGCTGTTTGTTTTATCTTTTATGAAAAACAAATACATCAAAAATTTTGCTCCAGGTATCCCAAACAATTTTTGTTGGCTATACAAGACTGTTTAGTATAGGTATTATTAATTTATTTATTTTGTGAGTTAATATTTCATGATTGTTTAGTTTTTAATAATAAGAGAGTTAAAAGCAATTATTTTAAAGCGATAGATATGACAAGTTTGGTTAAATAGCTCGGTAAGAGACGTATGTTGTGTTTGCAATTCATTGGTGTCAAGACTATAAATAGTTCTAGAGGCCTCAGTGATAAACATATAAATAGTGGAAACTGCAGGAGTGGAGTAAAAGTAAAGTTAGAAAATGTGAAGTTAGCCACGGCGTGAGTGAATAGCCTTAATGGGGGATATGTTAAAGTGAGTTTAACAGTTTGATAGTGATAAGGAGAATAATTTGTCAAAGAGTGTTCTAAACTAATTGAACGCTGTTGTGTGGACTTTGATGAAAAGAAAACAATTACTGGAAGTTCAGGATACAACTGTGGTAACCCACAAGGCAGCGTAAGTGAGTCATTAACTGATATTATTGTGATAAAAGTAGCAAAAAATATTTAGGCTTGTCAACTGGATTCTAAGGCAATTGAATTAGCCTAAGTGGACTTTTGACAAGAAGAAGAGAACTTGTATAGTGTTTAAGAAACAACTATGGTCACCATAGTTGAAAGAAACAATTTTTATACATAAGTTTAATTTGTTTTTAATATATTATATTAAAACAAGTGAAGTGCATGCTGTCCATTTACTGTTTGAATTTATCGCCAACAGACACCTATTGAAGAAGAATCCTAGCCCCACAACTATATATATATATATATATATATTTATATAAAAGTTCTGACAATTTTCAAACATTGAATCTGAATATTTCTTTCAACATGACTTCTTTAATTCTAATTAAAAGATATATCAGAAACTAATGGAAGAAAAAATTAAATAGCAAAAGGAATTTATTCAACAATGTAGATATTTCTAAACTTTGCAAGTTTAATAACCTCTACAGATACATCTCAGATTATGAAATATAAAGAGTAAACAATTACATCACAAAAGATAAAAATAATTATAACCATTAATTTCAAATAAAATGATCAGCATTATGCCAGCATTTATACAAAAGATAAACATGAACATACTAGATAACATTTTGGTTACAGCAGGGGCAACATTAACCTCTAGAAGTTTCCCATAAGTTGTGGCATGAAACAGTCTTAAGACAGCACTGTGCTGTACAGCTATCCACACTCCCAGACCTGATGTTACCATACAGAGCACTGTTTTGGATGTGTCACTCATCACTTGAAAGGAGTGCTTTGAGAGTGAAAAAAATACATAAATGATCTTATCTATACAAAAAAAAGTTAACCTTATACTAAATATTCTTTTATTTTCTAAATCCTCACAAAATTTATCTGTTTTAACAAAAGCATTTTTCTTCTTAAGTAATTGTAATACAAAACATTTTTTTAATATTTAAATCTAACCTTCCTTTTTTAATTTTAAATCTTTATAGTTTCATCAAGTAAAACTGGTAATCAGGCAGGTGGTAGCATTGCCTATGTAGGGATGACTTGAATGGTTCATCAAAATGGTATTTTAAGTATCTCCTCAATATGTCTTCAGAGCTTTACAGTACTATACAGTGTTTCTTTTTATAATGATGTCTATGTAATGACTAAGTCACAAGTTCTGGTAATGTTTGTAAATATCATAGCAAAAAGTTTAAATTTCTTGTTCTTCTTTTTTTTTGCTTCTTTTTTTTACAACATGATAAAACCAAAACAGTGGTGTCAAACAATGGTGACATAGTTTCAAACAGAGTATCCACTTTTATAAGTATTATTAACTAGTAGTAATAATAAAAAAAAATTATAGTGTAAGCAATGTTATCATTGCCCTTTGAAATTGGCTTTCTTACAGAAGTTTGGTGTTCCTTTAAGAAGCTTAAGTATAGGGTGAAACAGGAATTACCAGCCAATAACAGATAAACGATGAACATGACAGTTGGAACCTCACTGTATTCAGAACTTGGTTATAAATATAATCTTCCTACATCTATTGAAATACTGCATTAAAAAAAAAGCGAAGAAAAACTTTTTCAAAAAAGGAAGTAAATGTAGGGATGGCTAATATTAATCCTAGTTCTTAGTTGAGAACAATAAATACAAAGAAGAAAGTTTTGTCTGTTGTTGTTCCTGAATATTATAACCCATACCCATACTGTAAACCTCAATACTCCATGTGATGCTCTGTTTGATGTTCCAAAGAAAACTGTTATTTTAGTTATACACTACTTAGGCAATATTTAATGTATACTTAAAAAGAAAATTATCAAACAACTATATTCTCAACCTAATGATGACCTAAAAAGGTCAAAACATTATTTGTTTTGTAACCATATCAGCCATCTCTACTATATTATATACATATACTTTAAGTGGATTCCTCATCATCATGAATTCTTGATTTCAATTAAAATGTTTCTTTAAATCACAATCTATGTTAAAAGGGCTGTTCAACATTAAAGATAGAGAATATCCATCAAATACCTCACTAGTGGTATATGAGTTTATGAGCCCAAAGTGCAACCAGAGATATATTGGATTAGCCACTAGAAGGCTGTGCAGTATAGAAAAGTACACTGTGACAGTAAAACATAAAATACCAGTAATATTACCAGCCACTGTGTAAATGTATGTGATGTTATGTCTATTTCCAGTTTTGTCTATATCATTGTCTGTTCTTTATATTGAAATATTAGAATCTCTTACCATTAACCTAAGAAAACCAGTTCTTAACCAGAAGATGAGCATGCTGTCACTATATCTTCAAATGTGAAAATATATAGAGAGAACATGCAAGCTAATGAGTGATAAATTTTCTAGGAAATAAATAAACGTGTTTAGAGAACCATCATAGAGCAAAAATATTTCTCAGTCTTATAGTTGAAGTATATTTTTCTAACAATGATAAACAATTTTATTAGAGACATTTGCATAAATAAATAAAATTAAATCTATCACTAAATCAAGTAATTAAAGTGTTCATTAATGTTAGCATACAGTAAGAGGAATCAAACATTAAATATGTTACATTCATAAAACTGTTTAAAACAATTTCAAGAATCACATAATATTAGCAAATTTTAGGAACAAAAGTTAATTTTTGTAAAAAATATTCATCATGGGAAATTATTTATAATTTTTACTGTAATTGTTTTATACATTTAGAAAACCTTGAAAAGACACATATGACACTGGATACTAGTGTAGTAAATATGAAATGAAAATCAAGGTGATTGAATCATCCTTTTACCTCAGTCTCTAAATCTGTAGTGTTGAGCACTTTTATGTAGTTTTGACAAGCACACCAGACTTTCCCCGCAACAGCTAACATTTTTGTCACTGGTGCCGTTACACTTCCCACAAACACACAGTGAGGATCTGTTGTGTTCCACCCACCATCTGTAGCCATGATAACAGAATAAAAATTAAGTAGGTATAATCATATCTATGAACTGCCAATTAAGTACATATTGGCAACTCTTAGTGTTGCAGTATTGTTTCTAATATTTTATGTATAAGGAACATAATATCACTGTGATATAAAGCTGTTAGTCAGTATGTGTGGTAATTACTTTCTTATTTCTCACTTTCCATAATCTGATGAGATCATGAAATGGGAACAAGACTTGTAAAACATTACCTGATTTCTCATAAATAACGGTATGTTGAAATGAAGGTGTTTATCAGAATTTGATTTATAAAAATATTTTACAAGTGATAACAGAAACATTAGTGTTTAATTGCAGTAACAGATTAATAAGGTAACTCTGTGATGTTAGAATGTTCTCATATATTTAATGTTTTTTATAGATTATGCATTTATAAAAGTCAGTGTAGATTATTGCTGAAACACTTTAACCTGCACAGATGCATGAAAGTTTCAACCACTGCTTATTTTAAAAATATCATATAAAAATCTTCAAAATTTGTAAAATCTAAATTTTAATACCACTTAAACATTATAAAAAAAGTATCACAGGAAACATGCTCTCCTACAGCAAAATTCATATTGCTAAATTGGCAAAACTAAATTAGACTAGTTATAAATAAGAACAAATTGACAGATTGTTATGGTGTGTATGCCTTTTACAAGCTGGTGAAGAATAATTCTAGCAATGATTGTCACAAGACATTAGTATTAGCCCTATTAGATATTTAAACTTTTACAAGCTGGCATACACTCTATAACAAATTTGTTGTATCAAATGGTATATATGGTGTTCAACTACTACTATGTTTTTTGTATCCCAGCCAGCCTGAAGAGTTCTGTATTGAGTGAAATGTGCCATTGGCAATGGATATGACTAATATAGTGTGATTGGAATACTATTCTTATACAGTCTAATAATTCTTGAAAATCCCTTAGAGACTAGATGAAGAAAGAGGTGTTTAAAATGTAATAAGCCTAATACTAATGTCTTATGACAAGTATAATTGAATTTATAATGGTTTTTACAAACAACAAACACTTTGCAAAATGGTCATAACTGCCTTTTAATAGATAAAAGAAAGTTGAAAGGTGACATCTAAGCCATACTACCTTCAGTTTGAAAATGCAATATGTAAAATTTACCATAAATCATAAACATACAAGACTGGATTGTTTTATTTTAAGACAATCACAATTTTTATTATCAAGTTTATATAGCTTAAACTCAAAGTTGTTATCATAATGCTATTAAAAGTCATAAATGTACCATACTTACTGAAATCTTGCTGATATATGATTATGCCTCCATTAGTCAAGGCTACGAACACTCTGTTATCTAAGTATCTAAGAAAAAAGAAATAAAATCTTGCAATTCATACCTATAAATGTTATGTTTCTAAAAATACACAAGTTGTGCACAGTGAATCCCCCAATAAAGGAAAATATACCTGAACACCACAAGACCTTTCTCTATGATTAATTAAGCTATATTTACATGATCACTAAATGTGTCCAATATTACAGATGTGCAAAGTGCCACACCATGGTTATCCATGCAATTCTCAAATCCACTGATAACTGACACATAACAGAATTAGTATCCTAAGTACCTTTATCGGGGATTCATTTTCATTTACCTTTATATATACATATATATAATTTCATACATTTATTGACTTTATATACAAAACAATAATCTCAGTTAATGGTTGCAGTAAAACAAATGAATAACTAAACTTCTTCAACATCCTCTTAGTGTAATTTACTTAATATTGGTTTGCTTCTATACTGAACTGGGTTAAAGGATATATTTCAGCAAGCTTAAACTTGAAATGTATATATATACCTTTGAAATACATGCTTTATGTAAATATATAAAAAATAAAACTAATGAAAGAAGAGTGTATGATGTTTTGTCATAGCAAAATCTTCACACAGCCTAACCCTAAAATTAAAAAAGAATTTTCTGAGGTTCATATTGTTATGAACAATTCTATATTAAAAATGTTAAACATTATATCGAAATATTTATGTTCACAGGTATTTGCATGAATAACATTTAAAAACAATACCATTAAAATAAAGTTTACGCTTGCAAAATGTTCTGAAGTGTGGACTGTGACAGCTTTTCTCTTTTGGTTACAGATCGTAAAAAAAAGGCTATAACAGCACTGATAAATAATTAGTGCAGTACATTCTTTTTGTTATGATGTTAAAAAGAGTTGAGGCTGATAGGTTAAAACATTTAGTAATTTCTACTTGAAGAAACTACTAATTATTCATTATTGTATATTATTTCATTCCTTGTTGATCCATGTACTCTAAAAAATAGCTATATGTTCAATTACAACAACATTACTCAATCTTCCAGATGTATGTTATTGCATTTTGTTTTACAGAATTACTTGCAAAATGTTGAGGAGAATATTTTTCACTTGAGGCATGAATAAAAATGTTTTGAGATGCTTCTTTGTTGCTCCATGTATCCTTGAGGGACCACTGATAATTACAGAGGCAAGTGTCAGGTTATAGTAAATAGTCAGTGCTTATGTAGTTCTTAATTGTTTAATGTCTGTAAACTTTTTTGTCAATAATTTAGTACTACATGTCTTACATTTAAATGAAAATTTAAAATTAAAATTTTTTTGCACAAATAAAATTGTAAGGTGATTGTTAATATGGTTTTTGGAAATAAAATGGGTGCTAACCAAAAACGATGATAAAAAAAATGTAAGCCTTTTAACTTTTTATTAATTTAGACTTGTGAAGATGAGTAGGAAAAGTTGAAGATGTATAAGCATGTTGGTGTAAACTTCTGCTTCCATTCTTTTGGTTTGCTGAAGTTTGAGGTTGAATGTTTTTCTAAATGTATTTGCTTAGTTACAGATTTATCCATTCTTTACTGAATTCTAGCTTAATGTTTGCAATAAAGTACTAATTTCATGATTCATTGCTGATTAAATGAGTTATTACTGAGTTATTCTTTACTACAAAGTACTGTCTTAAATGTTGTTTCTGATGCAAACAAATTATGCCAGATATGAAACCGAATTCTTGCCAGAAGTTACTGGTCCTTAATATAAACCAACTTCTGATTTATTTGCTTGGATGATTTAATTTCATGGTTTAGCACATTGCACAGTACAATACTAAATGTACTTGTAATAAGCTATCTCATTGTACTATTTCCTCCTTAGATTTTTACAGTGTTCTACTCTCAGTTTAAAATTAAGTTTAATGATACAAAGGATCAACTGAAGAATAAGTTTTAATACAGGATTTATATTTTGCAAATTAATAATCCTAATACTATATCTAAGTCAAAATCAACCTAGTTTTACTATTATAACACCAACATATGGAACCAATGATATGTCAGATGTATGTTTGTATAAAATCTATTAGGAATCTCTAAAGAAATAAAAAAAAAGAAACTTTGCTGAAAACCCAAACTGACTTCATAAAAGTATCTGAATCAAATATTTAAATTACTTACATAATACACTGGACTGAGAAAGGGTGTTGTAAGATGAGTTTATTTTTCTTGATGCGAATATTGTCATTACAGTTGTAGATGTGGATGCTAGAAGAGAATTCAAACAGATGTTAAAGAAAGTGACAAGGTTTTAAATAACACGAAAAACTTAAAAACACCAAAAGTTATAAATTTCCAATACTGAAAATATATTTCTGAAGTATGAGAGAAAGTAAGTACCTATCAGAAATAAATTTTTTAGTATGGGAAAATTATAACTTCCAATACTGTATGTTACCTCCACTCATAAATAGCTAGAATCCCACATTGAATGGGTGGAGGGACCAGTGTGAGAGAAAGAGAGAAGCATCCAAAGCACACTCCCAAAGAGGAGATCTTCGAAGTCAAAGACCATATGTGGGAGACTGCACCACTTATGTATCAGGTCTACTCTTCACCCAGGGTAGATGAGGATCATACCATTGGTAAGTCAACTACAATCAAAAACCTGGCCACCAGGAACTGACATCTTTGTGGGGGCAAGAAAGAGGTTCATACCACTGGCAAGTCGACTACAATTCAAATCCATGCAACCAGAAACTGACATCTATGTGGGGATAGGAAAGAGGATAATACTAGCAGCAAGTCAAATACAGTCCAAAACCCAGCCATCTGGTGGAGGTAGGAAAGAGGATTTTACAGTCTTTACCTCAAGTTCATGAGACCAGAGGGAATTTCATACCCCCCACCCCCCAACTCCCGAAAAAACACATGATAACAATGTGAGAAATTGATTGATCAATTCAGGAACACAACATCTGGCATCAAAAAGATGTCTGTGTAATGTAAACCATCTCACTAAAAATTAAAATGACAGGAACCACCCCAAGTGCAGTAACACCCTTGGAATAATAAGAACATCGGGGGATAGCGGAAGGCAAAGAACCGTAGTAATCTGCAAGTACCTCCATCATGACCAACAACATGGATGGAGTAACAATAGCAGAAGTTAGTGAGGGAATAGAGACATCTGTAATACATGTGTGAGGACTTATGTTGATTGGTTCAGCTTCAAATCCAACACCTAGCCACTGGGAACCGACATCAATGTGTGGGTAGGATGAGGAATCCCAATCAAAGGGGTAAACTGCAATTTTGATGGCTCACTCCAATGTTACATACTGGAGGACATCTCATTATCTACATCAGCAGAACACCACTGCCCTACTCTCAACAAAATAGTTTTATTATAATTTATGTGTATTTAGTATATATATAATTTTTATTTCATTAAAACATTCAGGAGGATCCTTCTATGGTTCACCACCCCAGTGGCTTGGAACTGAAAAGTGGTAAGAACTCTCAAATTCCACTAGAAGAAAAGGAAGAGAAAGTGTGAGGGAGAATTCAGAGGAATGACAACACCTGAGACAGTGTAATGGGTGACCACAAAACCCTATTTTGAAAAGCAGACCATACCAATTTATTCAATAGAAGGCATAGCAGGAATGGGCAGCTATCCTCTTCTGCTTTACCCCTGTAGTCCATGGGTGAGTATGGTCTTGGACAAGCATATTAAAGAAGCAAATATATCATGAGGATAAACCTACAAGCAATCTTGTGAAACACCCCATCTCAGCAGTGTGCATTTAGTGGCCATGGAATTATAATTGTTAAGTCATCATGGCCTTACAGTGTGACTTTTACTAGTTTAAGTATTCCTGGACAGGCAACACTAGCTACATATTGGGGTCGATAAAGAAAATGAGAGACATGCCCCTGAAAAATAAGAGGTATATATACTAAAAGGTAATTTATCCAGTCACAGTCTCATGAAAGAGTGAAGGATGGCAACAGGTGAATGAAGGTACCCTGACAAGGAAGAAACAGTGATCCAGTGCAAAGAATGGGAGATGAATGTATGAGGTGAAGTCCCAGTGCTGGACAGACAAAGTACCTCCAATAGATGACATGGTTAATATCAAGGGAAAAGGGAAGGTGCATGATTGGAGTGAAGACACCAGGAATTGATGATGGGATGAAGGATACAAGGAATAAAAGATGAAACGAATCACAATCCAAGTTCTATGAGTCAGGGAGGAAGGAAAAAATCACAGACAAAGAAGTGGAGTAAGAGAAGGAAACCATGTAAAGGGAAAGAACTGAAGATGGCAAATGCCCAACATGGAGGGAAGAAGGAGGAGGTATCCCACAAAAATCCCTAAATATAGGTGGAACACCTAGGAAATGAAGTGAAAAGTAAACATTACCTTTAGGAAAGTAGACAGGATAATATAGAGTAAAACTAGGTAGGGGAGAAAATGGATAGAATTAACAGAGATTGAAGGACATAAAACCAAGAAAAAAATCTGCCTGATAGTAAGTTAAAGCAAAAAGAATTAAAGCCTGTAGATCATCTTGAAACAATGTAAGGAGAAGGGGAATATACTGTGAAATGTGTCTAAAATAAAATAAGATAGGACTAGCAGATTCTGCAGTAGAGGCCTAGAATGCAATCCATCATAAGGTGGAGGAAAACTGACAAAATCTAGGATATCTGAAATAGGTTCAGCCATTACAGGAGGAATGCAAGCAATACTGGGAGCAGGTAGGGTGGACTCCAGCCCCCATAGGCCCACACAAACAAAATTAAGGGTAAGAAGTATAAATTATAAATTAAATGAAATTAATCATTAATTTAATGGTTAAAAATTGTGTTGTGAAATAAACATATGTAATACATGTTATGTGTTGAAGAAAACAAAATAATTAATCTAACTATCAATTAACCCAAGAGTATAACCACAGGTAGATCAAATTAACAGACACTCGTTAAGCTAAGCTAACAAGATTAGTGATTAACCCACAAGTAGAACTAGTCTTTTATTTCATATAATTTTTAAATTTAATTTAGTGGATGGGATGGCCCAGATGAACCAACAGATCCATTGTTGTCCTTGAATTATATGTTATGCTATGTTAATGGATGAGGTTCCCCCAGGATCTAAAGTTCTTTTAAAGTTATTACATTGTTCAAATATGTTATGCATTAACGTGATAACGCATAATGCTGCAAATAATAGTTAGCTTAGCTATTTCAGAGAGCCAGTATTTTCTAAATTTAATTTTTCACAAATCTTTCAGGCAGAATGCTCAACATTTCATAAAATAGTAAGAAAGTTTCTGATGTATGAAACACAATTATATATATAATACCAAATGTGCAATCAGGTTTTACATATACCTTTTTGGCATATTTATTGAATTTCTGATACATTTACAAGATTTAGTGTCACTTCCAAATCTTACAGTCAGTAATAAAACTTACAGTATTATATTAAAACATACAAAAATACAAAAAATCTCAAATTGGAACCATTAATTTCATAGCATAAAATAATTTTGTTATATAGCTACTACTGAACAGAGAGAATTCCAGTTAGCAGCACTCTACCACCCACCATCCACACTAAGGGACTGAATGTTTGTCAGGGTTTTAAATATGAGTGGGCTGGGATTCTTCTACTGTAGATGTCTGTGACATGTTGGCAATAAATTCGAACAATAAATGGACAGCACACAATCCACTTGTTTTAAAATATTATATTCAAAACAAGTTAAATGTATGTACAAAATTCTTAACACTCTGGGAAATCACTGTTGTATCTAAGCTCTAAGTAATTCTCTTTTTTGTCAAAAGTCCATTCAGGCTGATTCAAATACTTTAGAATCCAATTGACAAGAAGAACTGTTTTTCTTTACTTTAATTTACTGTACTATCTGCGATAGATTTACATACGTTACTCCATGGGTTATCAAAGTTGTATTTCAAACTTTAAATAATTGTCTCCTTTTCATCAAAGTCCACACAGATGGGTTCAATTACTTTAGAACACCCTTTGACAAGACAAATTATTCTCCTTATCTCTCTTAAACTGTGAAACTCACTTTAGAATACTGCCCATTATGGCTAACCACTCACACACTGGCTAACTTCACATTTTCTAACTGTTTTGTGACTGAACTTTTACTTTTACTTAATTTGTTTTCTACTTTACTTTCACTAACTTAATGTTTACTGACTAAACTTCTAACTTCTTTATTAATCACCTGATATGGCTAAAACTGTCAATCACTCAGTCTAGATCTGTCTAATTATATCTCACTTGACTTGACTTTTCTCTACTTAACATAGGCTCGTGTGGTCGCCTATATTTATATGTTGTTCACTGAAGCCTCGAACTTTCTATAAACTACATGAGCGATGATATAACATAATAATACTCACTTAAGGTAATGAGAAAATACAAAAGGTTCAAGTAATGTGATGCCAAGAATGTTACTAAAGCCTAGTACAACAATCAAATGCATACACAATGTATGACTCATACAGAGTTACGTAACAAAATTTGTCATAACTAATGCTTTTAAAACAATCAACCTTCAACACTCCTGTCATGAAAACTAAATAGAGACTATACTAAAACTCTCAAAACATTAATTGTCATTCATATGTATTATAATTTTATGTCCATCTTCAACTGATTATTTTTATTCTAAAATAACTAAATTACTTTATAAACAGAGATAGATGATGGACTGTGAAAAGCAGTGTATAAATAATGGGACAGGAAGAACCCTACAGCAAATGCATACCGAAATCAAAAACGTTTCATAAGTAAACCAATCTTCACAAGATAAAAGCACACTTCTTCAAACACATCATAATAACACTCCTTCATATACAACATATTAACACTCCTTCATGTACAACATATCAGCACTCCTTCATACACAATGTATCAACACTCCTTCATACACATCTAACCAGTACTCCTTCAAACACATAGTATCAACACTTTGTCAAATACATAATATCAAACAAACATATGCTAGCTGAAACGAATGAAACTTAATTGTTTTGTCTCATTTTAACTGCTAATTTTTTGTACTTTTGTAAAACATGCTCATAGATTTTCAATGGATCTTTAAGATTTAAAGATGTATCAGAAATTTAAAATGTATACACACCAGCCATCTTCTGTACCAAGCCACATTGTAGGTTGCTGATTGTCCAAGTCTTCTTTGGAATCTTCTCTTGGTAAAAAGTGTTCACTGCTCTGCTTGGTAGAAGAGTCATCTTCTAAAAATTACAAGATTAGATGATACAAGAGACACTAAATTTAAATCAGAGTCAAAGTTTATGAGAACAATTATAGATATGAACCTGTGCCAAAGCAAAAAAAGCTATGTTTTTCATACTTATCATCTAATATATAAAAATGCATAACTGTTACTTGTAAATATATCAATGAAATATAGAAAGTGAAGAAACTGAAACATCAGTTACAACTCATGTATGTCACACTGTTAGATATACATGACTGTTTCAGTTTAAGTTTAATAGGATTATAATGATTTAGATAGTTTATACAGCAAGAGTGTTAAATTTAGTTATTTTCAGAAGCAATAGTTTATTGCAAGTTTGTTGACATAACTATTTATGAATCATAAGTTGTGTAGTTCACTAGTTATGAATTGGTGATTGTTATATTACTAGAATCTTCTGAGTTTTCTCATTGAATATTAATACATCATATTATCTAGTAGTGTGTGGAACATTCTAGATCTCTGTCATGGTATAAATACTTGAAAATGTAGTCTGATAAAGAATAGATAGATCTAGACTGTGTGATTGTGAGTGAAATTATTACAGATTGTATTGTAATAACAGAGTAAAGAAGAAGAACTCGTTTTGACAATTGTGTTCTAAAGTAATTAATCCAACCTGGGTGGAATTTGACAAAAAAAGAAACAATTATATAAAGCTCTGGATACAACTGTGATAATCAACAGTGTGATAAACATTTGTATATACATTTGACTTGTTTTAAAATATTATTTTAAAACATAGACTGTGTGCTATTTGTTTATTGTTGAAATTTATTGCCAACAAGTCATGAACACCTACTGTAAAGAATCTGCTTATACATTAAACCTGACAAACACTTTTGATTTCTTTCTAAACTAAGAACAACATTTATTTGTAGAACACTCTCTTATATATCTTCTAATGTAAATAAATATGGCATTTTTCTGTCACTCAACTTTATAATCCTTGCATAATTATCACATTAATCATTTCAAGTTATTTTTTAAATCTTTTGTTCACCTCTCAAAATGCTTACCTAAAATCTCTATCTTAATGGACATTTGTCAAACATTGACTAAAATTTTATTCTTGTTAATTGTTTTCTTCAAAGTTACAAAAACAAAATATAGCACAGATAAAAACTGAGTAAAGAAACAAGGAAGTTTACTTATACTGTAAAAGCAAAATATAATATTAAGGGTACACCTGTGATTTAAAAGTAATTATTATTCTTAAGGTTTTACTAAAACATTGTTTTGTGTTGTACATACCTTGAGATTCTTCATCATCATCATCTGTACTGGAATCACTAGAATAGCAAAAGATCAATGTCACTCACTCACTGTAACATTTTGATAGACTTGATATAAAATTGATATTTTAGATTGAATTCATTCTTCTGCATTTCTACTGGATATTTTAAGGTCTGCATAATTTTTTTCAAAAGTAAATATCTAAATTTACATAATGTAACCAAATTTTAACAGGCACCTCATGAGCCAGTGTGAGAAAATTTTGTTGAAAAAAAAAATAAACCACCCAATCTGGTTTTTCTTAATTTGAACTGAAATTTTTTGGACATTATAATTGGCTAAATAGAAATTTCTAAGTTGGCTAAAGTTCCCATACTCTTTTAGCATTGGGGCTGCGAAACGTGATTTGAAGTGGTAAGGTGACTGAAATCCATCAACTCATCACGAGCTTAATGGCCAAGCTCGAGAAGCATGGAAGTCTCCAAATAACACGCAGGGGTATTAAGGAACTGCTTAGAACCACCATCTTGGTACATATTATGCAGTAAGGCAAGTACAATATTATGCCTGTAGCTGCTTTCAAAGTGTTCCTGTCTGCTCATCCTACAGCTGACAATCGTGATGCTTCTACATTCCCTACCGAATCATAGGTGAAATTGTTTGCATATCAGTTGAAAGCTAAGCATAAAAACGTGATAGCAGAAGCATAAAAGGTTGGCAATTGCTTAATTAATGATGCTGAAAGTGTGGCTTTATTGATATATTCTGAATTTACTCCCAATAGGTAGACATTATTACTAGCTAGTATGGAGACTTGAGATGCTGTATTTCACTTAAAGATTTTTCAATTAAAAAATGAAAACATGTCTTGAAAAGATAAATCCAAAACCACCCTCTTTGGGAGTTTCTGGATTGAACTTACTTTTAATATTCAACAAATTGAAGTGTAAAGACACCCCTTAACTCCTGAGGGAGCTGTTAAAATAATATGTCATAAATTAAGAATATATTGCTTGCTTGTTTATTTGAGGTTAAGCACAAATCTACACAATGGGCTATCTGTGCTCTGCCTACCACGGGTATTGAAACCCAGATTTTAGAGTTGTAAGTCCATAGACATACCACTGTGTCACTGGGGGGCAAAGAATATATTAAATATTGAATACATTTATAGATCACACTACTGAACAGCTAGATGTTTACCTATCAAACCGAAAATACTTTTCACTACTGCTTTGGTCAGCATCACTATCAATATCCTGGATATCACTGTTGACAGTAAGACTGCTTTCAGGTAGAAAAGAACGTCTCCTATTTGTCCTGAGTGAGACAAAAAATAAATATGAGGAAAACTCATTTACTACATTCTGAAAAAGTGATATATTAGGAACTATTGCAACTAGATTAAATATTCTAAAACATGTTGCACTCTTTAAGTAAAACAAAGCATCTGAATACAGTTAAAATATACAACAGCATGCTGATATATATATATATATATCAAACTTCCATAACTAAGAAAAATTTAACTCTTCTACTGATAAGCTTCTATTATGATGGAAATTCCTAAATATTAATTTGTGCCTTATGTGCTAATTGTAAAAAGTTAACACTATTAGCTTCCTTTACAATGTTTTATTTTCAGATTTAAAATCAAATAAAAATTATCTTAAAGACAGGAAAGTAAACAGGAATGAGTATTAAACTTCATACAAAATTTACTTAAAGTGTTTGGTTTACGAATATATTATTTCATATACTTTTAACCTGAAATACATGCAAAGTTTTAGCATACCAAAGCAACAGAAACGTCTCATTCATTTTGTTTTTGAGAAGAGGATGGTAGCTCAGTTAACATTTTGACAAACTATCAAAAATAATAAAAGTTACATGTTGTCCTATAATTACCATATTTTGATTTTCCCAAACAGAAACATTGGTGAAGTATGATCTCTCATCATTACTTAGCAAGCTAATTTAAAATTGCAATATTGAGTCACAAGTTCAGCATGATTTATTTTTCACAGTATTGTATGTTTGTGTGCCAAAAAGAAACTTATTAAACCATAATAATTTATGTCAAATGCTCTTTAAAATGCTGAATTTTCCAATTATTATTTGGTGGAATATTCCAAGATTAACTTTATAACTGATTTATAAATTATAAGAGTGGCAGACTATTTTATGTGAAATACCTAGTGGAAGTGAAAATCAAAAACAAGCAGAATTTGAATCTTTGAAATCACTCATATAATATATATGTACCAAATCATTGTCTTTCAGAGGGCTGTTAATGTTTTGTACATTCAGTAACCTTAGTTGTTGAGCAGATGAATATCTATGCAGGCTATTTACAACAGCAGCTTCATCAAAGACATTTTTTGTCTTATACAATATTAGTGTAATGAAAATAACTAAAAAAATCATTAAAATAAATATTTTCAAGTTAACAGATGTACAAAAAGAGGTGTACCAATATTCTCACATCTGCCTGAACAATATTGCAAATTAACCAGTAAGAAATACTTTTCAATACTTACACAGAATTAGCAGCAGGAATTGCAGCCATACATATGATTCTAGTATTGCACACACCATTGCAAGAAGTCACTGTTGGTTCTGGATGTAGGCTTAGTATACAAACTTGACCAACGTATCCATCACTATTACATACCCAAATATATTTCAGGCCAAGCTGATTTAAACTTAATGTTGGTGCTGCACATGTAAACTGAAAAAAGAAAGACATAAATAAATGACAAAAGTAACAAAAAAACTTTAATATACACATTAATTTTCACTAATTGGTTTTTAGATCTCATTCAGGCCAATAAATCATTACCAAACAATTTATTCAGACAATAAATTAAGAATTTTTAACTAATACCTATGAATATTTTAGTCCAATCTGAAATTAATGACCCTAAACAACTACTAAAACAAAATTTTGATCTCATTCTGTGAAGTCACACATTTATATTTGTTAATTGACTGCATTAATATGGTTCACTTAAATGTACATAACTAAACAATATCAATATTTAAGATTTCCTAACAAATGCCTTAAAATGTGAATAAAATGTATAGCCCTGGGTTTTTACATCTCTGCTGAAAAACAGACAAACCTATTTCCTGCCAAAACCTCTAAAACAGATGCAAAAGAAAAATATTTTATACCAAGAACCAAGGGGGGAATTTTACTTCCTAAAATGTGAATGACATTTACCAACTATTTTGTTTTGAAAATATCAGAACCAAAGAGTGAACAAAAGACAGAATGAGTAATTCAGAGCCATCACTTTACCTATACCCATCAGCTTAGTGTACTTAAAAAAGTAATTATAACTTATGTTACAAAGTTCTCTGAGAATATTTTCAAAGAGTTGAAATCACATGTAGAAACTCATACTTTTAAAAAACAAGAACTAGAGAAAAAAAACTTGCATAGGATTTTCAGAGGTCTATTTCACCTTATTGGTTAGAAATGTTAACAGAGAAACAAAACTTTCACATAAAACCTTTTCAAAATCTTTATCTGTTGCATAACTTGAACCATACTATCTATAGTGTTTTTTATTTTTAAATATTCTAAGCTGGTCAAGTCAGCTGTCATTTTGGTTACACTTATTTAAATGTGGTCTTACAAGAACCTCATAAAAAGAAATAATAACCTTTTTCAATAGTTCAATATATTTGTTAGTAAATTCAGCAACTTATTTACTCTTTTTACTGCAATCAAGTACTCAGTAGAAGAGTTTGAACTCCTGGTTATCTCATATTCATGTTCCTTAGTAAACAATAGTTCTCATATGGAGTGAATATTTTCCAACTTCCAGTAAACCAGTACATGAGGTAATATTCTCTGATTTTAAAATATGTGTTCAAAGTACTACTACAATTGCTGAGCTAGATTACACATGGTATCAGCTACATACCTACATTTAAACTTAATTAGTAACCACAGGAAAACCATATTTCTATTAATATCCTTGTCCATCTCATGAACTGATAAATCTCAGAAGACAAGAAGAAATGAAGCTGAAAAAAAATCCTGTTTCAACTGTACCTTCCTCTGTTGTTACTTTAAAATTCCAGTTTTCAAACCAACATTTTTTAGCAACAAGATACAATTTGCTTTTATATTTAATTTATCTCTTATATTTGTTGCATATTCTCTAATGACATTATAAGGAAACTATTTACCCTTTTGAACATAGACAACTTTTGTATTTTTATTTTTGATGTGATTTTACCACAAATTAAACACAATATTTTTGGTAACTTAGACAATATTCTGACTAAACTGAAAACTTTATTGTCTTAAAATTGCATTATTGCTTAGCAATATAATAAATTTAATTATTTTTTCTTAATTATTATAATCAAAAGTTTTTTAATAGATAATCCTAATACTTCAGTCTGAAGGGTTTATTTCAAGTACATGCACATGCAGTTAAGTTTTGTTTGTTTGTAGTTAGGCACAAAGCTACACAATGGGTATCGAAACCTGGTTTCTAGCATTGTAAGTCCGCAGACATACTACTGAGCCACTGGGGGGTGGGGGGCATATGCGTTTAACAAAGTTAACTATGATTTTGTGTAACTTTGCTAGTTATACACACTAAGTCTAAGATTAACAGAATATGAAACACATTAAAGACTTTAAACACTATAAACAGTCATATCTTACTTGAAGTCCTGCTCTTGTCTTTCGTATTGGAAGTGGGTACAGAAATTCTGGTGGAGGCCTTTTATTTGTATAAAGTGCTGAAAGGAAAAATCTAAGATGAATATGTAAACAAGTTGTTTTTAATAATTGGTAAATCATATTATTTTGACAACACCATGAACAGCTAAATATGATTTAAGAAATTACAAACTTTTAGAAATGAATGTTTTTGTATAAAGTAGATTTCCCTGAAATTTCTGTTGCTTGTAAGTCAAAGACTACATACAGGATTTAAATATAAACAGTAATATGATAGAAAAACAACATAAAATCATTACAATTTTACTGATATGTTTCCATTGGCTTTGCACAACTTTGCATACTATGTTGCTAATTTTTTCATTAATACGTTAAAATTAACCCCAAATCATGCTTTATTTATAATCATATATATATACATATGTACATTCACAGTCAATAACATATGGATTACATAGACTGCACTTTCTTCGAACTTTGTGTCCCAGTTCTTTCTCTTTTTATATTTTACACTATGATTTGTGCAAAAACAAAATCAATGGGTTAATGACTTCCAAATGCAAAAACAAACTCCTGGTTTGCTTACATTTATTCATATAATAACAACTAGTTATCCTCACCTAGCTTTTGTTTTGCTTCATTGAATGCAGTTTCCCATGAAGATCTTTTTTCTGGTGTTGAGTAGACAATGTTAATTGTATCTACACCTTCCCTGAAATGCCAGAATAATGAATTTAATACAAATTTAGGGAAATAGATGCAAAATCTGCCTAGTGTTTGTTTTAGCTTTTATTAATCAAGATAATATTATAATAAGTAATTTCAATAAATACATGGATTAAAACTATAAAAGTAATTATGTATTTAGATACAAATTATTACACTGAATAAAACATACATGGTGTCCACGAAGTCTGGAATCATAGGTGAGTTTCAGCTTTTCTCAATTTCAGATATGTGACTGATTATGTCATTGTCAAAGCATGAGAAGGTTAAATTAATTCTGCTGTTAATCCATACTTGTTTTGAATTACTAAGACAGTATGTGGAACACATTCTGTGAAATTCATTGAAATGCCTTTTGTTCCAAATTTTTAAGACACCCTGTATACACATTTATAAGAAAAGTGTAGTGAAAAGGTAACAAAACAAGGTCAATATAGATAAATGGAAAACAAAACAATTACCATAAGAAATGCCAAAGATAATTATCATTTACAAAGTTCTAGGCAAACTAAAATAATATGACAATAAATGATACAAGAAAAATCAAAATATAATTACTTTAAGAAAATTCTATCTTAATTTATTTTAGTTCGAGAAACTCTGGAATCAATAACAACATAAGTCATATATATATACATGGCATTAACCATCTTTACATAAAATATAAGTCCCACAAGTCTTTTTCTCTGCTGATAATAGAATAGAAGGATGGCAGCTCCTCAACAGCACCCACTGCCATTTCTTGGACTATTCTTATCTGACCAAGTAGTAGCATTGAAATTTTACCATCACTCGTATGATGGGCCCATGGGCTCAAGGAGCAGAGAGCATCTTTATAGCAATTGAACACAAATAATAGATATTTAATAGAGTGCGAGCCTATCTTTGATATATTGCAGCATAAACATTGTAGTTATTAATTGTTGAACTTATGTGTTTCAAGAGACTGCCACTCCTCTTATAAAACAGCTACAAGTATATCGATACTTACGATTATTTCATTTAATTTGTCAGGTCTCAAAATGTTCCACAGTGGTTCATTCAGTTTCAGGTTAAAACAGATTTTGGATGTAATTTCTCACAAACCACTGTTATATAAGGGGAAGAGTATATCATGACATTTCATAATGCTAACAAAATAAGGTGTTTCCCATAGTATTCCATCAATGCAGGTTGTGCAGCATTGTCCAGAGTGCAATAATACGACAGTGCTTTCAAAGCTACCTTAACTATTATTAACCTATCAAAGCAAATCCAGCTAAAAGAGACACACTCCTTGGTACTGTCTTATTATACTTCATGGTTGGGGCAACATAGTCATATCCGAAGTGCTGTCCAGGTTGCCATCAAATCCACATTCAATTTGCCTATCCACAGCAAATGGTGATTAGCAAGTTTCATCAGTTCACTTGAAAATTTGTCATTGTTCTTCTCAGTAAGTTTATTGTTCACATTACCACGAAACCCAAGGTCTTGCATTCACGACTCTTAGGAGTTGTTGTGGACTTCAGCCAATCATTAGACCCCCTTGAACATGTTAAATATGTAGTCCCGATTTCTCATTAAAGTCGTAAGTTGTGAACTTAATGCCAGATGTACATTTCGTCTCAAACACAATTTAAAGTTACTATGGCCCGAGGAAAATAAATAATTAATGATGCACAGCCAGACAATTTTCAACATCAGCATGTCCAGAGGTGTTTTATGTATTCAGCATATTATTCACTGTGGATTTTAGTATGAGTAGATGAGCTCAAGTATCTCAGATACTCATATCACCATAACTGTTTTAAATAAACATTCTCCGTACATCCACAAGTTCTTTCCTTATAGCAACTTGATTTCAATTGGTCTCCTGGTGGCTATATAAGAAGTAAACTTGAGGGCTTGTAACTCTAGAACTCGGTGTTCATCCAAGGGGTTAGACATGAGACAAATAACCCATTGTGCAGTCTTGAATTAATACAAACAGATGCCAACAGACTGGCTGTGACAGTTGTTGACCTTTTTAAATCTTACACAGAACTGTAAAACTGATGATGTAATTTACATGGATAGAGATGGACCAAATGATAGTTTTATTGTTCTCTAATTTGAATATACCTTAAAAATTCATAACATGAAACTTTATATTACATGTTGAAACAAACCTAAAAACAAACAGAATTTTTTCTGAATATAATTCATTTAATAAAATGGGCTTGAAAATGGGATCAATGGGTCTCAGTTTCAAGACATGGTGCTACCAAACATACTTTATACTTTCAGCTGTGGAAGCATTATAAGAGTGATAGTCAATCCCACTGTTCAGTTAAAAATAACCACTACTAGTTGTTGTTCCCTCTGCTCAACAATTAAAAGCCAGGGACATCTATGCCTGGACTATAGTGGTCTTTGATCAATCCATTTTTAACCAATTGTGTCCATAAAGTGTTATTCTGGTGAACAAGCAAACAAAGAATAAAGTAAATAACTGTGTTTGAATATTATAAAGTTTGCTATAATTTTGACAGCAACAAGACTGAGAAAAAACAGTACATATGAACTCTACACCTCTGAAAAAGTTTGATAAAACTTAGCTAAAAAACAACAAAACACACAATTCTATTTTATTAAAAAACTGAGATGCTTAAGCTATATATTTTAAAATTCTATTATTGAAAACAGAATACGAACATTTATCAGAACATATAATGCAATGGACACCAACTGAGTGAAAAACAAAAGCAGAAATAACTAATTATAAATCAATTCTGGATAAAACCTTGAATATTGACTGAGTTAATATCTTGAAATAAATATGTTCTTGATGATAAAGCTTAAGTATCCTTAAATATTTTATTAAGTTTATTAATGGATAAGCTTTAATTGACGCTTCTGCAAACACTTAGTCCAGCCTAACATTGAGATAAAAAATGATGTATAAAGAACAGTAAGTACAAATAGATTTTATTATCATAAACAAAACTGTTTCACACTTTGGTGTCAAACATTGACAGGTATAATTTTTGACTGGGTCAAAACAATTCTCAAACTTTTTCAAAATCAGACAATAAATGATTGAGATAATGAAATGATAACATAATTAAATTAAGCCTGAACTATCTAGTAAGAAATAAATAAACTATTATATTTAAAAGAGAAAAATAACTAATTTAACGAATATACTCATGATACTAATTCTTATGTTGTTAGGTAACATGGTTGCAATTTCTGGTAGGTTTTAAACAAGATGCAGTCCCTACAAGTATAATCTAGAACTATAAGTTAAATACTCAGAATTGCCACGTGGAATTTCATATTTTAGTATAAAATAACGACTGTAAAATAAAGACAAATGATACAACACGATGGCTATAACATTTTACACACAACAATATGCAGTTGTACAGTAACATAATTAGAAACAAATTAACAAGAACAAAATGTTTTTTCAAGCCTTTATTAATATATTAAGAGCAACGTTACTGCAAAACATAAATAACAAAAACTGTAAAGTTTGTTTTGTTTGTTTGTTTGTTTTGAACTTCGCGCAAAGCTACACGAGGGCTATCTGCACTAGCCGTTCCTAATTTAGTAAGTGTAAGACTAGAGGGAAGGCAGCTAGTCATGTTTGGTGTGACGGGGATTCGAACCTGCAACCCTGATTGTGAGTCGAGCACACTAACCACCTGGCCATGCAGGGCCGAAAACTGTAAAATAATGGCAAAGGTATCTTAAACACAGATACAACATTTGAATACAACCTGGTATTTTGGTTATTGGGATACTGCACTTTGTCCTTAAGATAAAGTTGATTATTCAACCAATTAATGTTTGGAGTTGGTTTCAAAGGTTAATTAAACAGAGAGTATTTTTTAATAAGTAAAGTTCTAATATCAGAAGTAGTAAGCTTACCTTCACAGTCTTTAGAATAATCTCCACATTGTTGTTGTAGTTTGTTATTAAGCTTAAAGCTACAAAAAGGGCTATCTGTGCTCTGCTCACCAAGGTTATTGGTTTCTAGCAGTATATGTCCGCAGACATACTGCTATGCCACATTGAGGGATGTTCTATTACAGAGTATGTATATATATATATATATAACAACAAAGATCTGTTGTTCACTGAGGTCAATTGCTTTCAATTGAAACGAAAATCTAAGCAAATCCTCACTGTTTTTCACAAGTGTCTCTTCAGTTTGTATTTGATCCCCAAGTTCGTTCAAATATTTAATTTCTACACTTAAATGTTAAAGTATCATTTGTTGTCCCTGTGTAAATGAGTCTAAATATGGCCAACAGTTTTTGCTTTTCTATATGTGAAAAAGGAACATCATAAGCATGTTGCAGTGAATTATTCGTTCATACACCTTCGTCATATGAAAGACTATCATATCATACACACTAGCACATATTTTAAGATTTTTAGGTATAGATATTGAGGTTAAAACTTCATATATTAAAAACGATTATCTGCACAAAAGTTTAAAACAACCAACTTTAATATATTTTCAAAACACGTTTGCTTTTCACCATTGAATAGTATAGGGTAAATGATATTTTCTGGGTGTTTCTCTTTGATGAAATGTAAATTTTTGGATCTTTTCGCGTCACTCTTGATTTTGTGGTAAAAGGAATGTAAATTTTGAGATCTGATTGTGTCACTCTTGATTTTGTGGTAAATGTAAATTACAAAAGAGGTTAAACGTAGAGTAATGCAATGGTTGAGATTATTTTGAACAGATCTTTAAGTAATCTGGCATACATTTGGTTGATAAGCAACAGTTTCTGTAAGTCTATATAAACTATATGACCTTTGAACTATATCAGAGTCATTCCTGTAATTCTAGCTACACGTACAACTTCAGATTATTTATATTCTATCTAGTGCGGCCAAATATTACTTGAGGCAGATCAACAATGAATACGAGTACCTTAGACAAACTGTAAGGCTTTACGAACTTGTGAGACTTAAGGATAAATAATGGGGAAAAAATCACTCATTTCCGTCACTATGGCAACAAAATTGAAACAGTATATAAGGTGTGTTGATTTATGTTTCCTTACTTTGACACAAGATACGCCAAAATAGCCATTTTGTTTTCCTGGAATGTACTATTTGTTTTACAGACATAGCTTGCAAACTATGACTCTGGGCGTCTATGCGATTATGTGTAGGAGTATACAAACACCAAGATTACTAAAGTATGACTACAGTAATGTTTTTTTTATAGCAATACTTTCGTTTGATGTGTTAAAGTGATTCGCAATTCGGATAAAAATCTCCAACTTTAAAATATAATATAATATAATATAAAATATAATATCTGTGCCAAGTGTAAGTAAATGATATACAATACTTTTTTATATATTTTACAAAATTGAATGATCTTACATATTTTTTTATTGTTCTAAATAAACTCTTTTAAGTATAGTTTACACTTTGGATTTAACTCACTAATCGTACGAAAAGCTCAATGTTACGTATTCTAGGTATAAAGAGCACATAATGAAAATCTAAATTTAACTCAGCACGGTATTATAAGAAAAACATGTGTTGTGTTCAATTTGAAAAACTACATTTGCATATCTAAAATCTTATCCAACTAGTTATATCTTGAAAACTTTTCATTGGAAGTACAGTCATAATAAAACAAGGATTTCCCTTTTTTTAATCCAATTTAATTGTTAGACGTAATCATTTACACATTCCGGAAACAATAACAGTTGAATGTACGTTTATTCTATTTTGAAATCTCTATGTTCCTTTTAATTAGATTATTCAATGACCTGGTACAAATGTCTAAATGTTAAAAACCAAACAAAAAAAAATCCATCTATTCCTGAAGGTCTTAACACGATTCTCTAATTACTGGCGTAAGAAACAGGCATAATTAATAACGAATATGGCCAAATCAGGTTTCGTTGATAAACTAGCTGTGAATGATTATTGTACGAGATGTTTATTATACGTTATCCGAAGAATGATAAATACAACGACCTAAGCCCAATTTAAAAATAGGATACTAAAGTATTTTCTTTGAAAACTTACAAGGTCAGTTATTTTTGTTGTTCAAGGATAATGGTAAAGTTCGAAATGGTTCAAAAGAAACAAACTCGTAGATTTTAAGTTCCATTTTCTATTAACTATATTTTATTTTTAGCTTGCAATATAATCTGAATACATACATGACATATTTTTAAAACTTGTATGGGATATAAATCGTTTTGTAAACAAATACACATATTTGTCTGTTATACATTGGGTGGCTACTTTGCACATACACAAACATATTTGCAGACAGTCGGTTTATTTGAATATGAAAAACATATCAACCATGTGGTGATTTCAAAGTAGATTATAATTCAAATTTTAGTACTATATATTACTCAATTTCTTAATTTAAAAGCAAATATTAAAAACACAGTTAAACATCGATTTTTGTGTGTCACGTGGTATGTTAAATGCACTACTGCTTCAAATGACATGTTTGTGATGTCAAAATACTACGTCTATAGTTTTGTACGAACTAGGAACTTAAATTACCGATATTGACAAGCAATGATATCAAATACAAACCTCATAGCTTTTCTTTTTGCTGAGATATCACTTAGGTACTGAATCAAACACAGTGTTTGGAAACAGTCCCTTATATAGACTTTCCTCAATATATGACATGTGAATAACCAACTGACAGCTCAGAATGTATCCCTGGCCATTATAAAATGTTGGGAAGCCCTCTCATTAATTCGAATCAAGATTTCATGCGGATAGGTTGTGTATTTCGTCTTCTCCAAATTTCATATTTTTTAGAGCAAAATACAGCTTTGTTGAGAATTTTGCGCAAATCTACATGAGAGCTAACTGCACTAGCCGTTTCTAATTTAACGTTGTAATACTAGAGGTAAGGAAGCTTGTCATCACCACCCACAGCCCACTTTTGGGATACTCTTTTACCAACAAATAGTGCTATCACCCACTCTTGGTATATTCTTTTACCAACAAATAATAGGATTACTGTCGCATTATAACGCCCCCACAGCTGAAAGGGCGAGCATGTTTGGTGGGACGGGGATTCGAACCCGTGACCCTCTGATTGTGAGTCAAGCATCCTAACCACCTGGCCAAAATACAGATTGATAAATTATAGTGGAAGTCTATGTTATCGATATAGTAATTTATGATTTTTTTGGTTATTCAACTGTATACATAAAACCTAAAAAAATACTATTTTATTTCATATCCTCCACTTGCGAAATT
>NW_013665750.1:544308-548652 GCF_000517525.1 Limulus polyphemus
GGTAACAAGTGAAACGAAAAAAAAAAGGTATGAGAAAAACATTACTTAACAAACTTTAAGAATTAATAAAAAAAGAAGATATTTTGTGTATGAAAGTATTGTAATGTTAACTGATAATCTGCCAGATTTGGTTAACACACATTTACTAATTTAAAAGTTATAGCATAAAAACTATAACAAGCACAAATGGTTACGAGGTCAGTCTAACGGACCGAGCCCGTGCTGAAAGGGTTAATAGTAGTTAAATACATGTAGGTATAATACATAACATGGCAAATCTACCAGTGCAAATGTGTATTCAGTTAACACAATCAAGTCAGTATCCAGTTCCTAAAATCTCAACAATCATGTTCAAGTTAAGTAAGTTACCCCGAATTTTTTCGAAAACGTTATTTTGAGAAAAGGAACGAACTTACGGAAAAAAAAAAGGTTCTAATGTGTAAAATGTAACTTGACCTCTCTCGACCAGAAATAACTTACTCCAAACATAGTGTTATATCTAATTATATCTAAACTGAAGTTATTGCACATAACTTAATATTGTTCGTACATTATTAAGTGTAGATTGTTGTATTGTGAGATAATAATTGGATGTTTCGATTTATATCCAACCAAAGCCTAGTTAAGCATTTTAAAGATGGACTTTACAAATACTTGTGGGGAAGGTACCCAATTAGAGAATAGCACAATATTTTTTCTTGTTTATGACGCAAGTCGTATATGATGGCCATATTTCACTTTAATTGCAACTAATGACTTGTCTTTCAAAGTAAACCTTAGTAACCAACTTATACTTTGTAACGAATTTGTTATTATATATTTATTTTAATATCAACGTTTGATTAGATTAGGTTTATATTGTAAAACATGCGTAGCTTATACTGTTAAATATGTATTGTGAAACTCCCGCCTATTCTCCAAAGTTGTAGAAAATTCCCCAGAGTAAGAATCAACAATATATATATGTGTGTACATAAACGCTTAAAGTTGTATTGTTTCGTAAAACTGAAATTTCTAGAAAACCTCTACACGCCTATAAATATAACCAACGCGACGCGCTAAAGAGAGTATCTATTATTATTAGTTCGCTATAGTCGGTGTGCTGTAAACTTCCGAAGCTATAACTGTGATTTTTATAACGCTTATCAATCGGAAAACTTCGGATATTTGACCAGGAATGTTTATAAATTTCGAATATTACAAACCATTTAACTTCAGTGGATTCACATCAGATATTAATACTTTTACGAAAACATTACCTAACGTCATCGGTGGAAACTCGATCTCTAATAGGCGTATGAACAGTGAAGACTACAGGACTAGCTAGCTCCCTGTTAAGTGAATTGTGCCTACGTCAATTCGAAATTAACTCGCTCATCGTGAACCCTCGATAAGATATTAAGGAAGTTCCAGACTAGAAAGAAGACTTTATATTGTCTTTAAGTTTGTGAAACTTTTGTTTATAAATCATTGTTTGTAATAACTGTTATTGTAAGATGTATTGTTGTGTGTATATTAAAACGTATTTGTATAAAAGAAAACTGTGTGTATCAATCTTGTTGGCAAATATCATAAACTGACTATATATCGGCATATATTTAACTACTAAATCCAAATTACAATTTAACTACTAAATTTAAATTATCATTTAACTCAATTTCAGACCGTTTGAAATTCTAATATGTAACAACTTCAATATGTATATTGATATTTACTACTGTTGATAAGGGTAAACTTATATACTTTTCATTTGTATTTATTTGAATTAAAATTGTTTTAATATGCTCAGAAGTTATTCATAATCGTGTCGTCTACGAAAAGTTGTCTTTGTATGCTGTCATATTATGTTCAATAAAATTATCTACTGATCCCTTATTAATAACAAATGTTTTGTAAATACGTTTTCAACACTGCAAAAATAAACATCAATAATAATATTTTCAGGTGAAATATGTGCAAAACATCACTATAAACAATATACATAACGTTCTTATTTTGTAGAAGATTAAGTTCATAATCACAATATACAAAAGTACGTGTTCCATATCTTGAAACATACTTCCATTTTAACTTTAACAGTGAAATTTATGATGTATCGAGAAATTTCTATGATCTTACACTTATGTATTTTGTGATATGAAAAATGTATTGTAATAGCAATACTTACGGTGACGTTACAGTGAGTTGTATACTCAGCAGCTGTGGATCTGTGGTCTGCTTGTCTATTAACTGTTTACTGACAGCACTCAGTACTTCCTCCACTGCTTCGTCCAAGATCTACAGAGGACATTTAGACGTAGTAAACAAATTATGACTCTACTTTATAGATTCGAAAAAAATCAGAAATAAGCATTTTTATAGAAAAGCAAAAAGTAATTTCTATGTCATCAAAATTTTAAATTAAATCAAACTCTCATACAGAAAGAAAAATAAAAGTACCTGATGCTGACAGCTGAGTTTTCCAACTAATTCATTTATATGGCCTAAAAGAGAAATATTTTCTTCCAAGTTTTCAATTTCTTTCATTGCCTTCTTGACGTTAGTATCGGTACCTATGCAAAATTAACAATTGTCATTAGCTGGTGAAAACAGAATTTGGTATATTCTTTTATGATGTTTTAATTTCTAGAAGGTGTGACTCATGTAGGGGTGATCATCGGTAAGAGAAGAGATAACAGAAAAAAAAAAATATATTGTCACTTATTACATATGCGATTTAATAACAATTATCATGAGTAATACAGAAGCTAGTGAATAATGATTTGGTAACTTATGGAAATACAGGAAGATAGTCCTATTATTACAATTTTGTGATACTTGTTTATTCCAAACATGTTTTAGATATGCCTACAAATTACCATAAGCTATACTGTTGATCTATAGAAAACAATACAATAAGGAAAAACAACACTAAAAATATAGAAAACAATACAATAAAGAAAAACCACAATAAAAACATGTCATAATATATATATTATGAAATCTTTCATGTTTGTTGAACTAATTTAACTTTGAAAAATATCATGACGACTACGACATATGTCTGTGTGATTTCTACAAAGTTCAGTGTCTTATTCCTAATTTCAGCAAATGTTGTGGGTCAAAGACTGGCATACTTTTTTATTTGTATGATCACATTGGGTTCTTTTATTCATTTAGAAAAGCGAATAATATCCTGAGTGTACTGGAGTATTGTGTCTGCTCATGCCAATCCCATAATGCTGCCTTACTTACAATACAATGAGCATATGTACTGAAACTTGTTGGTTTTACAACATAATATAACATATTAATTTACGAAAAAACAACATCTCAAGAAATAACTAACTATACAGCTTCCAAACCTTCTGAAATTTAAGAATTTTCCATGACACGAAAAAAAGACGAACCACAAAATAAAAGAAAATATAATCAAATATGACAACAATGTTCACAACTCAAGTAGAATTGCAACTGTTATTGAAGTCTTATCAGTGATTTCAAGATTTTTCAAAAGCTAGACAAGGATTTTTTCTTCAATAGTGTGGTCTGATCAAAAACGTGAACAAATTTAAAATAGAAAACAAAGGAAACCTTGAAGCACTTTCAGGAAGAGGGCCTTTCTCCTCCGGATGAATTCCGAAAGCGCTTAGATTATTGACTTCCCTGTCTTGTGACTTATCGATTTTTGATCCTATAATTTCTTAGTATCTGAATAAAGCTAAGTATTGAATAACCATTGGTAGCCATAAATGTGCACAGTAAATCAGAAATAAAAGGAGATTCTGCTCCAATATAATGATATACATTAAACTATGTTAAACAGTCCTGAAAATGGCAATAAAAATAAAATTGAGTGAATAACTTACTTTTAGCAATGTCTAGATTGTCAAGTGGAAATCTCATTAACATTTTGTATTTGTTCATCTCGAGGGTTCCGAAAGTTGACGGTGAATTTCTATCCAGTAGAAGACAAAATAAAAAAATACTCAAAAACTATTTTTCTCAGACGTCTTATAAACGCTTCTAAATTATAATGGCAATTTTTAATGTTATTAGCAACAATGAAGAGATAGTCACAACTTCATTAGAAAATCATAGGACTAAATGACCAAGATAGTTTTTTTCATACACGTAGATAACCTAATGTTACTCTAACTTAGTGAGTATAGGTTTAAATGTAATACTATTCCTGTACTGTTTTTCAACCCATAGTCTCGGAGGTACACTAGTTAAGACCTATAAGTATTCTTGAAAATGAGCGATTTTTTCAGTAAGTTAGATTTTTAAACATGAACTGGCAAAAATAACACACTCCTTTTCATATACGTTACTTAATTCCATATATATATATATATATATATA
>NW_013665750.1:549056-559919 GCF_000517525.1 Limulus polyphemus
AAACAAACAAACTTTTCTCTTTATAAAGTTCATTATTAGTATGAATTACAAAAAACAACAACTAATTTTAGTATTAAATGACTTGGCTGATTCGGCTGGATCAGCGGCAAGTTTGAAAGCTTATATGGCTAAAAATCGTGTTTAGATACCTTCGGTGGGCAAACAAACTAACTAAATGCTTTTTTATGTCAAAAGATGGTTTTAAGAAGATTGGCACATTTAAAATAAATTAAACCAATCAGTTAGTTATGATTTTTTATAATTTATTTGCATCTATTTTTCTATTCATAGAACACACATATATCAATCTCGTACATGTTGATGTTTTTCAAAGCCTTTATCTTGTTTAATTTTGATTTTAATCTATTCTTTTCAGTTCTTTAAAGTTTAATATTTATACTTTTGGTTGTCCCCTGAAACGGATTTTTTCTTTTTAATTTAAAGTTTAATTTATATAATAATTGTTTCTAGCATGTACCCATCCATAATAAATGTTTGCGGAAAGCATACTCGGTTTTCATACATTATTTCAAGCCCTTAGTGTTATGTGACCTGAATTAATGCAAAAAAGATGTTAACAAAAACACATATGGCCAAGAACTTGGTAAAAACCTTCCAGCTGTAAACAATTAAAAGTGATTACTCTAAGAACACTATTTTTTTTAACAAACTTCTTAAAAGTACCAAATGTGATATTAAATGGCATTACATTTTCAAAGCTTGACATGCTAGTATATTACATATTTTTTATTTTTATCGCAGAGCCACACAATAGGCTATATGCATTATGTTCAAAGCGGAGAATCGACCCCGGAATTTGGTTGTTAGTCAGTAAATTTACCGTTGACCAACCGCAAGACTTCTTGAAGTGAAAAACACGTGTGAAAATAACTGTTTCTTACTAAACTGTTCAAAGCACCCGTGTGTTTGTAGTAATCTCGACTGATTGAAGCCGAAGTTACAGTCGAGCAGCATTATAAGTAATATTCTAAGGTAAAAAACATATTCATGTGTTTAAGGGATTTTAATATTTTTCCATAGATTAAGAAAATTATCAACCAATTCAGTTAAAATCGACCGATGTTAAAGCTAAGATCAGGACATTCCTTAGAGGAACCGATATTGATCTGAAAGGAATTCCGAAAGTTTAAAACTCTTCGGATGCCTAAAAGGAAACACCTACTGATCAAGTGTCAAGATCGTGCGGTAATACAAGTTACTGAGAAATGTTATGAGTAGTTGTAACACACACACACAGGTTAGAGAATTGGTGTTTAGCTATAATACGTGTTTAGCTATAATACTGATTAGATACAATAACTCTAAGTGACTGAGGTATCTAGATTTTGCAGTGCAAGAAGCAACTGATTCGAGAGTTATATTTGTTTACTCCTTTTCTGCAATCATCCAACTTGTATACATTTACTTTAGCTAGTTGACTTCATATTTATGTCACATTTTCATTAGAAACATTACATGACTCTGATATATGGTGTAGGAAAAGGTTTTTTACCACTATCAGAAAGGTTTCTTGTTTGAACAATCAAGACGGGCGATACAGGATGTAGATGCGAGAGCTCAGCAACAGTAAGCAATGGCCAAACCTTTCTTTATTTAATGTGTTTTAATTTTAGTTTTTACTAATGAGTTTTATTCACGAAACCTCTACAGTCTATATATTTGGCAACTTTCGAATTAGAAAAGTACTTTAGAATTTTTTTTACAACTCTGCTTGCATCAGCCCTCTAGCCCCCCGGTAGCACAGCGATAAGTTTGTAGGCTTATAACGCTAGAAACCGGGTTTCGATAAACGTGATGGACAGAGCATAGATAGTCCATTGTGTAGCTTTGTGCTTAATTAGAAACAAAAACAAAACATCAGCCCTCTAGAGTTTTTATCGGCTATTAATTCAATCAGCCACCACATATACGATGCTGGTATTTTCTTGCTACAGCTTATTTTCTGTAACCTTCTTTCCCAAATTTTATCTTCTTTTATATAGCTTCTGTTAAATTCCCATGTGTCCTTCTTTTACTTCTTTGCTAATTTGGTAAGCCTAACTCGTTTGTTGCATAGATAAGGTCTTAATTTATTTTATTGTCCTAAAACATAACACGATATTTGAAAAATATTCTGTACAAAGCTTAGTATTTTAAAGATTACTCTTCACTCACAATATTTTGGTGTATGTTAATGTGCAATATTATAATATATGTAACATAGAGTTTAATCGTGAAAGGTTAGCGTACAAAAGTATTATAGTAGAATCTTAACGTAAAGTATTATAGTGTAAAGTTAATGTACGATATTAAAATGTTATTGTGCAGTGTTAAGAATGTACATTCAGCATTATAGCAAAATATTGTCATGTTGTGTAGATTTCACGTTTAGTGCTATTATTCTATACTAAATCATAGTGATTATGCTTAAGTTTTCAAAGGGTGCTACTTCACGTTGAAACGGAATATGAATTTTGTTTAAATTAATATCTGACTGAGGAATTCCGCATCTATTTGATTTACCTTTAGACACTCTCATTGGAAGAACCGATATTAAAGTGGCTGTTTTTTAGTGATAATATTTAATGAAAGTTTTCAAACAGTTTTTATGTAATTGTTTCTGTATCATGCCGCAAAATAAAATATGTTTTTGTAAAATTCTAAGTCATACGTTTCCCCTGCGGTTCCTAGACTTGATTTAATTCAATATAATCAACGAATGAGATGATGAAAAATCACTAAAGGTGATTTCATTTCTGTTTAACGTTCTTAATTTCGCATTCCTGCTTTTGTTAACATTTTTTTAGATGAAATTTACAGTTAAATAGAGCATATATTTTTCATGTTTATCGTTAGGCACAAAGCTACACAATGGGGTATTTGTGCTCTACCAACCGCGGGTATAGAGATCCGATTTATAACGTTATAAGTCCTCAGAGTTACTTCTGAGTCACCGAGAGGGCTACAACATAGAAATCCCAAAAGTTTCGCAAATCCGAGAATGAGCACTAATTAACAGTTATAAAAATAAAGCGATACGTGTTGAACATTTCTGATAACGCACGTTAAATCATATCAGTTACTTTGCGAATAATACCAGTTATTTTATACATAACATTAAATAAAATAACAAAAGTATCATATTTTAACAATGTTCTTGATATATGAGTTAACTTTTAACTATTGCTTAATACATGTTTGTAATTTTAAAATATGGACAACTTAAAATAGACATATCAAAATATAATTAATTCTATATATATATATATCTTTATTATAAATTTGTGATTAGAATGTTCTGTTTGTTTGTTTTTGAATTTCGCGCAAAGCTACACGAGAGCTATCTCCGCTAGCCGTCCCTGCTTTAGCAGTATAAGACTAGAGAGAAGGCAACTAGTCATCACCACCCACAGCCAACTCTTGGGCTACTCTTTTACCAACGAATAGTGGGGTTGACCGTCACATTATAACGCCCCCACGGCTGAAAGGGCGAGCATGTTTGGTGGGACGGGGATTCGAACCCGCGACCCTCAGATTGCGAGTCGAGTGCCCTAACCACCTGGCCATGCCGGGCCCTGTAATTAGATAAATACGTTTTACACACAGCGAAAAATGGAAAAGAAAATGTCACGATAACGTCTTCTCTTATTCTGAATTTATAAAGAAAAGTTTCCAATGTTGTTTATCTCGTGGATTTAGCTGGTGAAATGTGGTTGACACGTTATAACATATTCTACTTTGCTTTTATTCGTAAGTTTCTAAAATTGAATGAAGAGTCGGGCATCGCCGTGCCATTTTGTGTTTCACTAACAGTTTCATTTTCTTTCATTAGAGCAATTAGTTCCAAGAACGTGTGTACATTGTGTCGTAACATACACGGTGCACATTTCATAGGGCTGTAAGGACTTACAAAATATGATATGTGAGTACCGAGTCTTTCAGTAGAATAAAGTTAACTTTCTGTTGAATTTATTTATCACTAACAACCATATTATTGAAAGACCAAACTGTAGCAAAGTAAAATAAAATAATCAATTCGGTGAATTACAAGATAACTATGTTAATGGAACAAAGAGTAGATCGTTGAGTGCAACACTGCTAATAATAGATAACTTCAACAGATAGCTGAGTTTGTTTTGGAGATGACTCTGTATATACTTTTATGAAGAGATGCTTATGAGTGCGGTCTTTCGAGGTAAATCCACATGTTACTGATATTTATTTATGCATTCACTTTACAAAGAAAGAAATGTTTACACATATGCTCCTATAATCTCATAAAATGTTATTAGTTCATTACATTTACAAAACGAAAACATATCTATCCGCATTTTGAAAGGTTTCATAAAACGACTTCAATAAGTGAGACTGCATACTCTTAATGGGCCTTTTTTACATAATGTTTTATCTATTCATATCAATTTCTAAATTTACATTTTAGCAACTTTCAATGGGAACTGGGGAAAAGTAAAAAGAGACTTACGATGATGTTGACGGCTTTCGTATCGTTCCACTTCTCTTCTTTATACTGGTAATAATCAAAAGATCAGAGAAGAGAAAGATACACCGATCTTTCTTGATGCCTAGCCCACCCTGTTAAGGTAATATGAGCGGTTTGAATATGTTTACATTCTAAACATGTAAAAACCTATATCCCGTAAACCACAATAAATATATACATACGTATGGACTACAAATGGATTTATGGGGTGAATTATTTCCGTATAAATGCTATAGATTTCTAAGCAACGAAATATAAGTCACATTTCCTAAAGAAATATGTAACATTGGGATGATTGTTTTGAATACCATCATGAAGTAAAATATTAATGCAAAAATGAGTTTTCTATATAATTCTGATAGAGATGATGAACGCTTCATTTTTATTGTCATTAATACTCACTAAAATACAATACCTTATTTTGTAGAAATAATACAAGAACAAACCAAAACGCTATAATAATATAACATGCTTTGTGCATAATTGACAATATGACATATATATATATATATATACATAAAATATTACATAAATAAGGTTAGACAGGCAGAGAATCAGGAAATGATAGATTAAGTTTATTTAGATATAAAAAAGGTTTTTGTTTCAAAGTAGTTCACTTATTTCCACATTATGATTCATTGTACACTGCAAGCTTGCTTTCATTATATTATTATTAGGTTGACAATTGTTAGCTTTATTAACCTTATATGTACCTATATAATTACAAAAGCGTGTCTAATAATTTATCATTATAATAAGATGAAAATGTAATAAATACCAACAATTAACTTACTGTAATGGAGACCTGGTCATAACGAATAAATGTTCTATCAGGCTGGACAAGCTGTAAAAGCCAATAAAAAAAAACAACCTATGTAATAAGTATCTTACACGGGAAATATATTAATTGTGTTTGTATAATCATTGAGCCTATAAAATGACACCATTTTCAGAAATTAATTGCAGATTCTATATGCATAAAAAGGTATGCTATTGTCAGTACAAAATCAAACGTCATGAACAGAATAAGTAAATAACCTAGAATAAAAATAAGACCAGGCTTATTGTAGTGGTGAACTGTATTTTATACGTACGTGTGTTTAGATGTGTTTTACTCATCCTATATAAACCTTGGGTTCATTCTGGTGAGTAAAAAGAAAAAGACAACTGAAAACACCACACATATAAAATATTTATATATAAAAGTCATTGTCTGTTGGTAACTCTCAGTAACACTCAAAGTGCCTCAGTGGTTAAAGCGCCCGAACCTCAGTTGGAAATCTAGAGTTCAAATACAAACACAGTTGGGACTTTTTATAACTTTTTTAGATAACGATCATATTTAGAACAAGCTCTTTCGTTATTCATAAAAACACGAATATCACGATATTTCAAATTAACATTTATCAAAAACTGCATATCAAATTGTGATTTGACGGTCATTCTTAGAGTGCAACAACTGTCCAAAAGTGTTGCGCGCGTTTTTGTAACAACGGGAAGCGAACCGTGAATCCTAGGATTCATATCAGGAAACGCTAGCCACTAGATCCTGCTCATTGAACGAGAAACTGATTGGTACAAGTAGTTGATCTGATATTCACACCAACTGAATTCTGTCATTGATATCTGAAGATGAAGTGAACCTGAAATAAGCATTTCTTTAAAAACAATCACCACTAACAAGTTTTCCAAACTCGACAGGTTAACAATGTATGTTACAAAACAAATGGTTCAAATTAAATTCTATAATTTTATGAAGTAGTTAAGATATCTGCGACCTATAGTAATTTTTCTAAGAGCGATTATAATCGAATGCTAACTACTGATTAATCCATTAGAGGGCATTGCCAATCACCAGACAGTATTTTTCAATCAACAATAGGAATTGGATTAATTAAAACATAAGGCACTGAGCTAATCTGAGTTTCCACCGATTACTGGTATAATCTCCGTGACCCATATTTGACGTTTATAAAAGTAATGATAAACTTAACTGCAACTAAAAGAAGAAGAAAAAACTTTTCGTAATGAAAATATACAATTCATTCACTTACATCAATGACTCCCTCTATTAGTTGACCTATATCTTTCAACCGTTGCTGCAGCTGATCATTCTGAAAAGCTTCTCGTTCCATTCGATTAATTTTCACAGCTAAATCATGGATTTCCTTCTGGGCCAGTACAAGAGCTTGATAGTCCGGATGGTCAACGTGTGTGTGCTTCAGAAGCTCCTAAAGTAAATGTGTATATATATATATATATAAAAGAAACTTTTGCTAGTTTGTTGTTAAACTCATTATGGGTTATCTGTGCTCTGCTGACCATGGGTGTTAAAACTCGATTTTTAGCCTTATAAGCTCTCAGACTAGCCGCTGAGCAACCAGGGTGGCATAAAAAACTGTTTTGCTCTATCAAATTATGATAACATTATAGTTACTTATAGAACTAGGTAGGTGCTAAGCCTGTTAAAGAAATATTATGATGAACGAAAATAAGAAATCTCGTTTTTCGACTTCGGACGCTCTGAATAGCTGAAAAGCGGCATACACACCGCAGATAGAGCAGCTATGACAGATAGATCTTCATATCTAGCTTCTAGTGACCTGTAGAGAAGAAAATCCAGATGACTTTTGTATTGCTTTAATACAGGCGTCCGTGCCATCCCTACATAGAGAGTGCTACTGCATTCTTCGATAAGAAGACTTGGTGTTGTATTTCAGATTATGTCGTTAATTCAACTAACGGATATATATTTTTCGTTGTTATATATATTATGATATATGATTGAAATTTTAAGGAATATGGAATCTATATTAAAAACTGTCGATATATTTGTGGTATTTATTTGTATATGGCTGACACTTATGTTCATATGACTGTTGAATGTAGTAAAGAATTAGTTCTTTATTATTATTATTATATTGTATGCAATCGTTAGCTTTGGTTATCTCTATATGATAACGACGCACCATATATAAATATATACGCGATCAGAAGAGGGAAAATTTAAAACTGATCTTCTCAATTTAAAAGTTGTTAAAAATAAAATATTAAATACCTTATTTGTTAATATATTAGGGTTTTTCAATCTGAAGAATATATACTTAATTTGGTATGTATTCTGCGAATTATAGCAAGTCCAGATTTTATTTTTATAAAAGTGTGATCATGAAAAAATCTTAAAACTCAAATTATTTACTTTACTATACATTATACACTGATGATCTAACTAGCTTAAATAGTTTGAGTATTAATAAATATATTACTCGTTTATATACTCTATTGGTTTAAGACATAGTACAATATAAAATACTCAAACCTATTATTGAGATTTAAACGTAAAAAGTCCCCCGGTGTGACAGCGGTAAATCTACGAATTTACAACGCTAAAATCAGAGGGTTCGATTCCCCTCGGCGGATACAGCAGATAGCTTGCTGTGGCTTTGCTATGAAAAACATAGACGTAAAAAAAACACTAATTCTGTCAATATAAAAATTCTGTGATACGTTGAAAATCTACTTTCCAAGCCAAAGTATTGCTTTATTATGTTAGTAGCATTACTTCACTTTTACATAAAAATATTATAATATCAGCATATTAAAGATTTCTTTTTAACATAGACATTTTAGTTGTTGGTTTTAAATAAGATGGGTTTGCAACAACAAGATTGACTATTCTTTATTAATATCTATAATAAAATGTATTAATATCAATTACATTTCAAAACAAAAACTGTTGCATCAGATTTTTATATCAGTTATTTAATCATACCAGGTCTGTTTCTCTTACCATGTGTTGTAAGTAGTTACTAATGATTGTTTATACAACTAAGTGTCTAGTTTAATATTATACTGTATGGGCAATGATAAAATTATATGATGTTTGGCATTATTACAACTCATTTTTAGTTTCACGATGCTGTCATTACAGGAATGTGATCATTATGTAAGCTGGAATGAAAGCTTTAAAATATTCTTATTTATTACTCACTCCCAGTGGTTTGCTTTTAAAAACTTATTTGTATTTATTACTTTTCTATTTCATTAAGAACAACTGTCTCCTCACAACTGGCAGCAAACAGTAAATGGTGGTTTTACATAAAGGACGTTTTGGGCGTCGGCATTCATTTTCGCTCCCAAATTTAGCCTTATAATTTCAATTCACATACAAGGAATGCGTATTCCCAGAGTTATGGGAGCCCTACGACTGTGCACAATTGCTTTGCTAGAATCATTATACTTTTTGCAATGTGTACAGCCTGCATATTAGATCTATTTGTGTGTTTTGTATATACATGCGACATCACGGTTTTGTTTTGTCTAATTGACTGGAATTAAATAAGTCATTAAGGTTAGAAGGATATTGTTCTATTAAGCGCTCTTTCTATTAGATATTAGAATGTACGTCTGTTGAGTTTATATACACTAGCTGACCACTTTATTAGAACTTTATGTACCCTTACAGAGTAGGGTCTGACTTGAGCTGCAGTTGGAAAATTAGATTGAACACATACGTGTCAGGTGATCCTTGCAGCACTATAAATGACTAGGACAAGCATATTTCCAGTAAGTCTAACACGTATGAGGAAAGTCAAAAATATATAGCATGGCAGTGGGTGCACGTCTATCAGGTGCCACAATTGTCAATACAATTTCATTGGTAGGCTGCTCCAAGACATCGGTCATTCGAGTTTATGAGTAATGGCAAAAGTTGATTAAAATGTCTTCTGTGAGGGAGAATTCTGGCCGGAAGCAGAAACAAAGGAAAGACAGTTAAACAGGACGGTAAAGTCCAAATGTCACCAAACAACAGATCAACTGATAACCATTAAGTGCAGAGCAATCCATACTCGTTGCTTATGAAGAACGTTGAAACAAATGTTTTCCGGCAATAGGTTTGTTTGTTTGTTGAATTTCGCGCAAAGATATTCAAGGGCTATCTACGCTGGCCGTCCCTAATTTTGAAGTGATAGGCTAGAGAGAAGGCAGCTAGTCAATACCACCCACTGTCAACTCTTTTACCAACGTCAGATTATAAAGTTCCCACGGCTGAAAGGATGAGCATATTAGGTGATGAGATTCGAACCCATGATCCACGAGTTCAGTGCCCTAACCACCAGGCCATACCTTGATCCCTTCAAAAGACAGAATAAACGTCACAGCATTATATCTGTTCAAGTGCATCCATCAATGTTTCATGTGTACGCTGATGGGGAGAGTTACTTCTAAAACGACAATGCTTCCGTCCTTCATGCCAAAATTGTGCGCGCATAGTTTGAGAAACATGACGTAGACTTTAGGCATCTCCCATACTATAATCCCAGGATCTCGATCCAATTCGAATCTGTGAGACGTGCCTTGCTCCATGACTTCCTTACAATATTAATGATTAAAAGGGTAAAGATCCACTAATGACAGCTTCCAGCAACTTGTGGATTCTATGGCATGTCGTATCATGCTTTTATTCGGGTAAAAATCGAACTAACTCGTTATTAGGTGTGTACTAAATAAAATGAGTAATATCAGTTGTATGAAACTTTCATCGATTATGAAAAAATGCTGTCCAAGAGATTTTATATAATATATATATAAGGAACACCAACAGTTATAAACGATGTATTAGTACATATCATATGTAGAAAAATGTTTGACGAACCGGAAGTTGGAAGGCAAAAAACGTGTTAATAATGCATGGACAATGTTCTTATATATTATAAATTTCTAACCCTAAGAATCGGAATACTCCCTATTTACCATCATCTTTTGAGGGTTTGTACAATTTATGGATGCCCAACTATCTGAGTTCATATTCAAATTAAATTCCTTCAAAAGAACACAAAAGGCAGTGATGTACATGCGAAGCTAAATGTGTCCTGTCTTTATTGTGATGAAATATTTATAGTATGCAGAAACGAATGGAATAGTTCACTTTAGTTTCGTGGCGAGTATTTTCATCACTAGAACAAAGAATTTGATTTTAAAGCTCACACAACGAAGATAATAATAAAAAAATTATATTTAATGATCAAACGTGCAAATGTTTGTGATGGTGAATAACAGTTTATGAGACATATACATAGACCATCCATATGGTATAATGTCAGCACTGGAAAACTTTTATTGGGATTCCAAATATAAATAAAGATTGTGATTAACAATATCCATTGAGGAATTGTGTTATCAAGATGAATAGGCCCGGCATGGCCAGGTGGCTAGGGAGCTCAATTCGCAATCTGCGGGTCGTGGGTTCGAATCCCCGTCTCACCAAACATTCTCGCCCTTACAGCCATGGGGGCGTTATAATGTGACGGTCAATCCCACTATTCGTTGGTAAACGTGTAGCCCAAGAGTTGGCGATGGAT
>NW_013665750.1:560144-561361 GCF_000517525.1 Limulus polyphemus
CAAACAATTAAAATAAATATCACAAAATAACATAGAGAATATGCTTATTTATATGTTTAAAGCTAATGTATTACAATTGTATTGTGTTTGTGTTTCTAGCAAGGACTATTCAAAAAATATAATAATTAAAAAATATGCAAATACAATTCATTAATATTTTATTTTGCACACTGTACGCTTAAAATGAACCATTTTTACGCTGCTTGATTTGTCTTCTAGTGGTAATACTTGTAATAAGTTTCAGATTAGTGTATTAAGTTTAGACACTCCCTATGGGTTTCACGACGAACTTTCGAAACGTTCTAGAGGCAACATTAGCGCTACTTAGTGTTCAGTCAAGTTCCTTGATTCCTTATACACGTATACTTTAATCAGCATTTTTCTCTAACTGGTAAAATTTTCGCAGTAATAGAAATTTCTCACTGAACAAACTTCTGCGGTCCTTTTCAATTTCATTTTTCATTAAAGTGCGTTAATTATTTATTTTTATAAAAAATAATTCTGTAATATTTTCAGGTTGAAAGTCTTCAACAGCCAAGGTTCTAGATAGAAAGATGAAAGACGAGTCTGCTCACTGAAGGTTATATGGTGTCACCGAGTGTTTGCAACTTGTTAATCTGACTTTATTAGGCCGTGGCATGAGGTATCTTCACCACATGAAAATTTTACGGTTTTTTCCACAAATACCACATGAAATAATTCAAAGGCTTTTTTACAGATAGATCACAAACTTATATGCCAACAAACCATTATTTTGTTGTTAATCTTTCCCATACCACTCATACAGTTAGTTCTCAACGTTTTGTACTAATAACGTTAAATTAATGCTTGCGCAAAGTACATTACTTCGGAAGTCATCCACTAAAAACACATAAACTTCAAAAATAGTTAAAATCGATTAAAAATTCGCTTTGTGACGGATTTATTATTATACATTTGTTTTAATATCGATGTTTGTTCAAATTAAATTTACATTTAGAAATGTACATAACTTATACTGTCAAATATGTATTGCGAAACTCCCTCCTATTCTCTAAAGTTGTATAAGATTCTCGAGTGTAAGAATCAACAATATGTGTGTGTGTACGTAAACGCTAGTGTTAGCATCAATATTGTTACGTAAACTGAAATTTCAAGAAATTCTTCACACGCTTATAAATATAACCAACGCGACGTGCCAATAAAAGAGTATCTATTATTGGTTTGCTATAAGCTTC
>NW_013665750.1:561382-562872 GCF_000517525.1 Limulus polyphemus
CACATCGGACATTAGTACTTTTAAGAAAATATTATTCATAACTTCAGTAGTAAAAGAAACCCGACCTGTAATCGGCGAGTGATCAGCGAGTACTACATAGCTAGTTAGCTCCCTATTAAGTGAATTGTACCTACGTCAACTGGAAATTAACTCGTTCATCGTGAACCCTCGATAAGATATCAAGGAAGTTCCAGATTAGAAAAAAGACTTTATCTTGTAAGTTTGTAAAACTTTTGTATATAAATCATTGTTTGTAATAACTATTTGTAATAACTGATGTTGTAAATTGTATTATTGGTTGAATATTAAAATATATTTGTATTAAAAAAGAAAAACTGAGTGTATCAATCTTGTTGGCAAATATCATAAATTGATACATATCGGCATTTATTTAACTATTGAATCTAAATTGTCATTTAGCTCGGTTTCAGACCATTCAAAATTGTAATATGTAACAGATTGAATTCGTAATAATTTGAGGATTTCAAATATTTTCTAAAACGCTTGTATCTAAAATGTAAATGATTAAAACATGTTAACGGGTGAGATCTCCAGGCGGTTGGATATCTAAATCCACTAATGTTCTCAGAGATGAAAACGTAGAACAAGGCCTTAAGTCTCTGGAACGTCTTTGCAAAATGTATGTTTCGATAAGAGTCTATAACCAAGGGAACAATGAACATGTTTAACTTATGCACCCACAATAACCCCCTTCTTATTAATGAACCACTTCTCAACTTCATTTTTAGTTAATTTGGTTAATTATTCTTGTGTCAATAACCTCTATGTTTTTAGGCACTGCTAATCAGAATACTTTAACAAGTGTTAATATAAATCAAATAGATAATGTTTTGGATCGCTTCTGTCGTATCAACCGCGTTTGTAACTGTTTAGAAGACAGGAAAAAAAAATATTCAAGAACTTTCATGTTAACATTAAATAGAATTATGGGGCCTCCATCGGGTAAGATTTTACGTACTGACAGGTGTACCCGACAAAGGGTCGAGTAGCGAAGCCGAAAGCTTGTAAATATTAGGTCATCAAGAAATTAATGTCGCGTTTTGGAACACTTTCATTAACCACCCCCAAAAAATGTACACCACGTATAATAGTTAAACGAACCTCCTAAACGTCACGTTAGTCTAGCCTATATAATGTGTTAAGTTTAGTATACTTTAATCCCTTATAGTGATGGCACACGACGAAACACACATTCGGCATGTAATACTGTTTGAATACAAGAAGGGAACCAATGCCTCTGTAGCCACAAAGAATATCAAAGATATTTATGGAAATGTTTTGAACGTTCGTAAGTGTCAACGATGGTTCAGGTGTTTGGGTACCTTACGAACTCTCCGATGATCATCGTTTCCAACGTATGAACGTTGCTTCGTCTCTTCAGGCGCGTGATGCGCATGAACCATTTTTGGACAGAATTGTCACCGGTGATGAAATATTGATTCTCTATGCGAATATTAAACGCCAAAAAC
>NW_013665750.1:562882-569995 GCF_000517525.1 Limulus polyphemus
ACTCCATCCGCAGAAAGTGATGCTTTGCATTTGGTGGGATATCAAAGGAGTAATTTATTTGGAACTCCTTAATCCACAGCAAATTATCAATGCAGATCTATAGTCAGCAACTGGGATGTTTAAATCAAGTCATTCATCAGAAACGCCCTTCACTCGTCAGTAGGAAAGGTGTTCTTCTTCTCCACGACAATGTACGTCCACATGTGGCACGTTTGACGCAATACAAGATTATGGAGTTGTGTTGGGAAGTTCTCCCCATCCACCATATTCTCCAGATAGGACACCATCAGATTACCATCTTTTTCGTTCGTTGCAACACCATCTTAATGGGAAAACGTATGCAAATGTGGAAAGTGTTAAAGAATACATCGATATGTTTTTTGCATCAAAACCAAGTGATTTCTTTAATCAGGGCATTAACAACCTTATCGTTAGATGAAAAGGCATCAGCGATAAGAATGGAGACTATTTCATTTAATAAATGATTTGTTTTGATATATATAAGTTGTTCGGGTTTTTTCATCAAAAAAAAAAAGCGACATTATTTTCTTGACGGCCTAATAATAAACAAATTAGTATTTTCGTGGGAAAATGTCCCAGAACTTTGTTTAATGTCAACTCTCCCCTACATAATGATTCTAAAATCACATTTAACTGTCGTGATGCTCGTATTTGGCGTACATTCAAAATTTTCTTTATTTGATTACCATTCAAAGAATCATTAAGTTTTGTTAAGATCCTATCTTGTTTCTGAGTATAGTGAGCTTTTATATGACTACCAGAAACAGTTGTAACATTTACATATATGTTTAAATATATCTTCAGGACTTGACATTAGGCTTCGTTCATGGGTATTTTACATAAATAGAAATACAGGCTCCTAAAGCAAAACTGAAACACAGACAGATATGGCCCTTTTCACCAACCAGTTGACCCAAAACATAGCATTAAACAAATTATCTACCGATATAATAACAATTTAGATAAAGAAACCCCAAAAAGGATATGTAAAATGCATATTACATTCAACTTTTGAGAACAATAAACAATGCAACCAAAGAATGCTTAAAATACAAATTACACACGCGCGCGTTCATGTTGTTTTTTTAAGGATTAAATTTTGATTATTATAGGGTACGAAAAATTATGTATAAAATTAGATTCATGAAAAAAAGTAAAAAAAAGACATATTTTGGCTCTAGATAAACTTGTTGAGCTACTGTTTCTTAATTAGTATCCTCCTTTGAAACCTTAGTGTGATGATGATATACGTAAGTTTCTTTGTAAGTTTAAACACAGAAATTAACGGAAAGACAAAAATTCATGCAGGAAAAAATCATTTGGAACCTTTCAGTTAGAATTTTGAAACATTATTCTATCTTAATTTTAAATGCATCACAGATTTAACGCCTTTGTTTTTTCTTGCACTTTGTCGTCAGTTTGAGTATCGAGATATATTGCGTATCTTCATATATGATATCGAAACGTACACTTTATAGCTACACTATTTATAACTCTAACTGGTCACGACATAAATTATCTACTTACAAAAGTTCAACTTATCAGATAACACAAGAAAATGTTTATACCTGTGTAACAAGAAAACACCATGGTATCTAGGACAAAGTGCAATACACTGTTAAGAAAAGTAAAGAGTTAAGATATATTTTGTTACACGTGTGTTATACAAACGTTTACGCAAAAAAGCCAGTTATAAAAAGAAAGATCCTTAAGGACCTGTTACACTGAGAGTATGTGAAAATATATTAAAAACGTTTAAATGAAACAGCTGTGATACAATGAAAATATATTTTGGGTTGATTAACATATCTAGTTGATAATATCCTTAAAATTTAATTAAGCATGATCATGCAACTTCATGTAAAAACGGCAACATTTCAAGAATATACTACAGTTTCAAAATTTACGTTATAGAAAAGCAGTATTCAGTTACTGCCGATGTGAGAGTAAATAGTTATTTAATATCAAATCATTATGTTATGCTCCTTTCAAGCATTTGACTTTTGATAGAATTTTGTGTATTGATAATGACATTTATAACAAACAGAATTGTTACTTATAATGCTTTTTTTTTTGTTTCGCAGGGCTATAACAAATGTCTGTTCTAATTTATGCAGGATCTGCAACTGAATGACGTCGTTCGATGAATACTGGTCAGCTCACAAGATCAAAAAGAAAATAATAGTGACTACTTTCAATTAGAAATATAGAGAACTTAAAACTTGTGTATTTTTCAGAACATTACAAATAATTTAATAGTAAATATTTCTTCACAAGAACAAAATCACGAAGAAATTTTCGAAAATGATAATTAACAGTGGAATTTCAAGTTTATGTAATAAAGCAATGCACCCATTTTATTTGTTCAATATTGAACTTTACGACTAATACAATTTTTATCGTATTGTTAATACTATCAGTGAAATTAGTCTGAAGCCAAAGTTGAATAACACTTAAGAAACATTTATTTTATAGCTTCATTAGGCATTCATTAAGAAGCGAATAAAAATTTAAAATTCTTCTACACAACAAACAGTGGCAGAAAATTGTACTTGTCAAACATTTTTTCCATTTTTACACTTAATGAACAGTAGAATACCACAAAGGAAAATAAAAAGTGACACTTACTTTGATAAGTAATTCGTACCGTGGAATACGCTGAACAGGCATTATCAATAGAGCGTCTAGAGTAAGTTTCCCTTTGTGTTCCCTTGCCATGTGCTACACAAAATTTTGTCAAATGAATCGCGTCAGGTTTATGACAAAAACAACTACATATTATTATCTACTAAGCAGAAATAACCTAAAATTTAACAGTTTTTTATCTTTAGTTATAAAAAATGTTCAGATTCTATATACCATTTTAGTAAAGTTATTAACATGCCATAACCAAACAAAGCAACATAAGAATGATCTAAAAATGTTCAAAATTTAGTTGCTTCATACAATATGATAAGATACTGGAAAGCTATTGTTCTCTTGGGTGTGTCTTAAATTTGAGGGAGTGTCTGTATCTTTTGTAAGAGATAATTTTAAACAATATACATTCTGTAGAAGATTTTATAGGCAATAGTTTCGTATGACTAAATAGGTGTACATTTTTTTAAATTAGTATGAAGTCTCTCTATATTACTTTTGAGAACCAAAGTAAATTTGTCCGTGATTCTTGTTAAAATATCTTAACTAGATAGCATAACAGCTCAACATACCATAAGGTATGGGAACAAGTTTGTCGAGCATTGTCAAACCATTTTTTTTATGTTTTCTGAACATAAAGTTAATTCATACTTCAAAAATAAAACTTAAAACTTTACTATATTTCAAAGATAAGGAAGCATTTTACATAGGTATATAAGAAGTATATACATATATACACACACACATGTATAAGAGCTAGTAATCACGTAGGCAGAATATACTTCCACGTGCTGTTTGACCAAAGACTGACTATTTATAGCTATATTGATATACACATGTGTATTTTAATCAACAGTTTATATAAGAAATCATTGCTCAACTCTAGCATCGTTTTCATATGAATGAGTTGAAAGTATAAACTTATGTCATTCATCAGTGTATCATACGTCTCGTACTTAAGGGATGTACGTTAATATTTTTATTTACAATAATATTCAATTAAATGTTTCTTGCTGATGGATTTTGAAACAAATGTAGGCTTCTATTTTAGTTTCTACATTACTTTTCCGCATGTCTCCTTTCGAGCAATTTATTTTAATGTTCTGTAAACTTAGTTTAACTAGTTCGGTAAAATTCAGGTGTAGTGTTCCGGATCTATTTGTGTACAGCAGCTTTAGAAGTATCAGAACAATTATGTCACAATTAGGAATATATCGTATATATATGTTGGAGTGCAATATGGGAAAGGAGTGTCCTTCCAAGGTTTTCATCCGAAGTTTGTTATCGTTGCAGAGTCAATACCACTCATAGTTGCCATTTTGTAATTGAGTATTAGCACCACCTATTGTGAAAACCCACAACATGTGATGCGAAGAAAAGCCCATTTTTTTTCTTTACGTCCTTTATTGTAAAAACAGATAAGAACAACTTATTTCAATGATATTACGTACAAATTCTTATTATTCTCTGACTGTCCTAAATTCAATTATATAAGTGATATCTGAAGTAAAGAAATACCAAATGCATTAAAGTAAATGACAATAATGAGGACTTTTTAACGTGTTTTAATGTTACTCTGCTGTATTTATTGTTTAAATAATTAAAATACAGAAAGAAAATAATTCATGTTTGTGCCCAATACTAAGTTTTCAGCCACAACAGCTAAATCATTGTGATTGGTTGAGTCTGAAACTCTTTCTGAGAAAATTCAATTAAACTTTGCCCTGAACAACTTATTTATGTAACTTACTACTTAAGAATATGGTAAATATCAATTACTTTCCAGTGAATGATGTGTGCGAATTTTATAATGTCATTATCAAGTGAAATGTATATAAAAAAAACTGTGCTAATTATTAGTTCAACAGAAGAACGACTAGGCTCTGGTAGGTCAAGATTAATGCTTATATTTACGGTATTTTTATGTGCATAAGAACAGTTCTTAATTCCTCACTATTTTCGTTCCTTTTCAGGGCTTGAATTGTAAGGAAATACATTTAACAGTTAAGTATACTATAAGTTTTGCAATATTAAGGAAAAGTTCAATTTATTTCAGGCGTAGAAGGTCAATGGAAAGATTTGGTGTATGATTTTCAAATGAGTACTTTTCTAGATATTGTATGTTCGAACATACTGGAAAAATCAATAGCGCAGTTTGAAAATCAAGCGTTTGGTTTATAGTTTCGTACACGTTACCTAACTGTAGCTATATTTCCTTATTTGTGGTGTTAGCCTCTCCATTCTACTTGTTCAGACGTATAAGTGCTGAATTTTTCTTTTTTACAATTTACATTTTTTATTTTGATCGTGGAATAATAATGGGTGTACCTATCGTTTTACAAATACTGTAACTTTTCAAACATGCTTAGTGTCAAGAGAGAGAGAGGTTCCCGACGTTGTGATTCAAGTGGAAATAATTCCGTTTCTTTCTTCTCTGGGTATTATTTTCAGGTAGACAATATGTGTAATGTTCAGAAAACAAATATACTGAGGTTAATCATAGAAATAATTCCGTTTCTTTCTTCTCTGGGTATTATTTTCAGGTAGACAATATGTGTAATGTTCAGAAAAAAAATATACTGAGGTTAATCATAGAAATAATTCCGTTTCTTTCTTCTCTGGGTATTGTTTTCAGGTAGACAATATGTGTAATGTTCAGAAAACAAATATACTGAGGTTAATCATAGTTTATAAGAACGATGTTTCAAGTCATTGCTATCTATAAAGCTATTTCTACCATCGTCGATCCTGCTCAGTCTGATAGTCATGATTATGCACTATTACTTGACACTGCAGTTTGTTTTGTAAGCTTTTGCGAAGGTCGTCGAAATAAAAATTAGACTGCACATCTTAACAAACTTTCTATAGGCCATTCACTGTATACATATATCTTAGTTTTCAAGGCCACGTTTAAGAGACCAAATCCACGAAAATGCATAGGAACTGCATCGGGAGATTTGACGTGCTGTGATTCAGGTCTCATTAAACAGCCGTTGATTTCGAAGTGCGGCTCGAAACTTGTGAAAATTTGGCTGACTTCAAGTTTTTGTTAGTGATGCCAAAAGATATACCACGTTCAGTGCAAATGATTTTTTTTTTTTTTGTTAATCAGAGGGTTCTCTTTCGCAACCATTGCTACGGATTAGCTAAGGGTGTTTCGGATCCTGTTGCTGTTCTAAAAGCTTTGCAGTGAGAGTTTTTCGCTTTCGTTGAGGACTCCCTTTATATCGTTTAACAATATCGTTCTACCAATATTGTCTCTCGAAAAAGACTGTGGCATAATACTCTAGCCATAAATCCTACTCTGGTGCATTGCGCTGTTGAATGATCGGAAAATTGCCATGAATGAAATATATATAGGTGTCACATTTCGCAATTGTATTAACATGTGCTAACAGTTCATATATATAATACGAATACGTAATCATCTGTATTAAGGAAGTTCAAACGAGAATTTATCGCATTGCATTACTGCCACATTTTCCATATAAATGTCAGTTTTTACAACATATTTATAAAATAAAAATTTGTCTGGGAGGAAATATTTTATTATCTGAGATTTGTTTTTAGTTTTGTTTTCGCATTTTTTTTCTCATTTCATTTTCATATGTGCAAGAGTAAATCTATTTCCTTATCTTATTAACAGTTCACATAACAATTCACAATAAATACCTTCATTGTACAAACAAATACATACATCGTAGGTATTATGTTAAATAAACTTACCTGAAGAAATTTGGCGAAAGCAGGCTTTGCCTGTGATGCCAACTTAATTGCTTCTTTAGCTGACTTCCAGTTGTTGATAAAGGCGGTGTATGTATCAATGACATGTTGTTTAGTGAACTGCAATGCCAAATACGAGGTTTTCAAGTTAGACAAATAAATAGCAAAGCAAAATATGAATTTCAGTTCTGTTCTACGAACCTAATAAAGTGGTATAAAAATGATCTAGAAAAGGGTAGGCAAGTTAAGCCACAAGATCTAATACACAGATGTCAAAGATGCGATTAAAAACAAGAGTCGATTTATCTCTTGGGAACAATAAACATTCGTAGAGTAAATATTAACCACATCTTCACAGTGACAACAGATATCCCAACTGAAAGGCTTAAAAATAAATCAAGTATTTTGTTTCTAACGTATATCAAAGAAAGGCTTAAGAATAAATCAAGTATTTTGTTTCTAACGTATATCAAAGAAAGGCTTAAGAATAAATCAAGTATTTTGTTTCTAACGTATATCAAAGAAAGGCTTAAGAATAAATCAAGTATTTTGTTTCTAACGTATATCAAAGAAAGGCTTAAGAATAAATCAAGTATTTTGTTTCTAACGTATATCAAAGTAAACCTAGCTCTGACACATTTATTGCTGCGAACAGTGAAAGTTAATATTCTACGAAGAAACTCCTCAGTAAAAGTGTAATACACAGAAATATTTTATTAATGGTGACGAGAA
>NW_013665750.1:571006-584767 GCF_000517525.1 Limulus polyphemus
TTTCTTCGGTCATCTTCAAGTCTTTGTTAATCTGAAGATGACCGAAGAAAGTCGAAACGTTATTCTTGTACTTTATTTTAATTAATGTTTTTAATACCCATACCAGCCGTCTCTGCTTTACAGAAAGATTTTGTTTGTTTATTGTAAACACAAATATACACAATAAACTATTCGTTTCTAAGTTTTAGTGTTGGATTTCAGTTTTCTATTTTAACGAAGAAGAGGAACTACCTTCGTGGTTATACTATACAATTCAACCACCTGGTTAATTAAAAAAAAATTAACAAATTGATTTATATTAGTGAGAAACCTCATCATTAAAATATCGTAACTTACAAATTAAACCACCAATATACTAATAAAAATAGCTTAGAAGTAAACTTTACAATATATTACACAATAATATCTACAAACAAAATTGTATATTTTCATATTTTTCTACAATTAAAAATAAAAAATACGTAAAAAAATATTACACGTTTGATAAAATTTAGTAATTTATTAGAAAATGTAACTTTCTTAAACGGTTTCCTTTTACTAGAGGGAAAAAACCTTAAGGTTAGAGACTAATGTTGTTAAAAAGCCTTTAAACTTTTAGGAAAGCTTTTTTTTTTTAAAAAAATTGTTGTAAACAATACTGACGCATATTGGATAATTTCAGAATTTACTATTCTTGGAAGTTCTTTCGCAACTGAATACCTAATATTTATATTTAGAATCATAACCAAAACTCAAATTAACTTAAAACCCAAACTTCCCACAACACAAAAATCTGGGATTCGATTCCCCGCGGTAGAAAGAGTACAGATAGACAAATCTGTAGCTTTAAATAAGAATTTCAACAACAACAAAACTGCTCAGAGAAATCTGAAATATTTTTATCTTACTGCATTAAATCTTTTACAGTTGAACTTCCATCTTTTTTTCTTATTACTATTATCAAGAAAACTCCTTTTTAATTGGAGTTCAATTTTTATTACGAAATTTATTCGGTTGTTTAGACTTTTACTAAAAAAAAAAAGCTTTTCAGTTACAGAAGACCTCCTTTAGGTTCTTAACAATGGAATTGTGGATTTGTTTTTATATTTACTATCTAAATGGGCGTGTTGGCAATAAGCATAAACAAGAATGATATAGTTTTAGTGTTTTACAAAATAATTTGGGGCGAGAGTGGCACATTGGTTAACGTGCCGGACTATGGATCTGATGGTACCGTTGTTGTATAAACATCTAATAAAAAATCGTGCTCGGCACTTTGGGATAGTGGGTGCGCTATAACAGTGATGGTCAAAACCCACTATTAGATCTGAAAACAGTAGCCCATATATGTAAAGGGTGGGTACTGTTGAGTAGCTGTCTTCCCTCTAATCTATTAGATCAAATGTTGAATGTCTAGCACACATGTTTCAAAATTATCAACTGGATAACAACATATATTTCCACGGAAACTTACATAGATGATCTGAACATCATTAAGATAATAAAATGCACTGGGAATAAATAAACTAAAATGCATTAGGAATTAGTAAAATAAAAGTTTTAAACAGAGACAAACACAGGTATTTGTTAATATCACAGATGAGATAAAATCGGCAGTACCAATTTCTAGCAGTCAGATTTCCTGTGATATCAGATGTAGCATAGAATCAAGGCTCTTCTGAAGTCAAATATAATTACCCTACAAAAATTCCTGATCAAAATTTCAAGTATGAATTCTAGAAAAGTATCAATTAATAACTCGTAACGGTTGTATAGGATTAAAGAATGGGAAATGTATAATATAATGAGCAATTATAAAGACAGAAATTAAAATAGAGAGAAAGAGGGGTGATGAAAATGAATAAAACGCAAAGAAATGAAATGAACCATCAAAGTAAAAAGTTTGAAAATACGAAAGAGAAAATGGTATTGTTAAAGGCAGAATTATGACAGAAATAACAGATGAGATAATAAAAAATTCAGATGACAACGATTTTCAAGGGAAGAGGTTATTATATAAATTAACTAAAAAACGAGATAAACACCGTAAACAAAAATAAAGTAAATTGAGATAACATAATAGAGAGAAACAGATGTTAAAGATGAGGACCAGTAGGAGAATCTTCAGAAATAAATTTTGTGTAATGCACTGTATCGTTTCATTTGCACGGATTACTGGGTAAAAAGATAAAAGAAGACGATGTTGGTAATTTATTTAAAATGCCAAGCACTTGAATAGAAATATCATACACGTTTTTTTTTTTGAAAAGAGAATATCTCAAAATCTAGATATTTATCTTAGATGTGAATCTTAAATTTGGCACAAAAAATACGCTTTTGGATCGAATACTTAGATAGTGGAAGATCTCTAACTTTTGGTAAGTGGATCAAAAAACGGAGTATTCAGAGTTATTTTGTTTGTGCACACGAAATAAATGCACACAAACTGGAAATTTGCTATTTGTCTATCAGAGCACTTAAACAAGCAGTACGTTTTTACTAAATGTTTTATTTATAACAACATAGTTTAGAATGATACTTTGTCATTCACATGTTTTCCTAATGCATTAAAACATAGCTACGTGCATGTGGCAGTTTTTCAAGACTTCCAGAATAATCAATACATCACAAACATAAGGCAAAAATTAGAAGTCAGCTTGTTTGTTTGAAATTAAGCACAAAGCTACACAATGGGCTATCTGTGCTCTGCCCACCACGGGTATCGAAACCCGGATTCTAGCGTTGTAAGTCCGCAGACATACCGCTGTGCCGGGGGGGGGCGAGAAGTCAGCTTGATGGAGAGTGTTAACTGTAGATCGGTCTATATATATATATTAAACATCACATTTTATGCTAATGATTATAGGACATTTTTTGAGTAAATTATGACAGGTTACTAAACATATAATTTTAATTTCTAAATACAAGAACGACTTATTCCTATACTATTGCAATAAGATTCTGGTTACATAAAAAGCGATTTTGGGACAATTTCAGCCAGATTTAATTGAACTATTCACATTATTTTTCGTTCTATGTTATTGTATAACATGAAATAAAATACTTTTGATATTCTGAGATATATGAAAACCAAAAAGTGTGATACTAGACCACAATAACAGAAGATTTGATAAGAATAGTAATGCAAAGTGTAAATAATTTCTCCTCAACTCCACCGCAAAGATGAAAGAGACTGACACAAATTATTCAATTAATACCTTGTTAGCCAAATCAAGAAGCACATGTAATCTATAGCTGGAGAAAGCAAGTACTAACAGTTTCTCTATCTGAGCTTATCAGTACTGGTCTACTGGAAGAAAACATCATTAGATGATGGCAAGATGAATGCTACATCATCCACTAATGTTTCCAGCATCCTATTCCGACATGTGACACCAGCATGTTAAAAAGTCATCAAGAGCATCTTAAAGAATAATATAGCACGCTAGACAGATATGAGAACAAACATGTCTGTAACTGATCCCTTGGTCATGTGTGTGACAGATCTTATGAGTAGGATTAGTAGAGTTCAAAGTTCGGTTAGCCCACATTGTGTAAAATATGTAGGCACATATTCTAAGCTTTTGAAAAATAATATTAATAAAGATGTAAACACATGCTGGTTCAAAAAGTGATTAAAGCTATGCCACCTGCACATAACATACCGTATTTGCCCAAATATAATATGCACCCAATTTTGAAAGGTTAAATTGAAAACTTTTTTTTTCTTTTACATATCAGTTGTACAAATTCTATTCAATAGTTTCTAAATACAGTAAACAACTATCGATGTATTAAGCATTTTTAGAAATCTTTCATTAAAATTTTACAAAATTTATTGAAAAGTTTATATATGGTAATACACTAAGCTAATCATTCATCTTCACATAAGTCTTCATCATCGTTAGAATTGTCGCTACCATCAGATTCATCACATTCATCAGATTTGCTTCCATTGAACCTTTGCTTCATCTTCTGATTCCCACAGCATGTCATCATCTGTCCCATCCATTGTGTTGGATATGCAACATTGTTTTAAACCTTTAATGATGTCTTAATGATTTTCGGTGGTAATTTCTAGTAAAATACCTAACAAAATTGAAAGTGTGCAAATATAACGCGCAGTATATTCATACAAATCCCGTACTCTATTTTTCTCTTTAATTTTACTTTCATAACTGGTATTGGGTATTTCAATAAGGTGCTGGAAAGTGAAAAGGAGAAAGCTAAGTTATGGGAATTTGGGTTTTTTAATTAAGACCCAATTAATATTTTTCTTCTTTATTACAAATATTCTAATTGATCACGAGTTTTTTGGGGATACTGTAGTTAAGTTGGATCAATTTGCTTTGACTATTGAATCTAATATTAAATAATTACTAATACTAAGCTAAGCTTATGTTTGTTTGCCCTGTTACTATAATGTCAAGATGGTACATTGAATAGTAAATTAAGGTAAGCCTATTTGTTAATTGTTAAGACAATAATGTATGAGTAGAAAGATGGCATAATGAAACAACACTGTCACTGTTACTTAGTACTACAATAGTACTAAGTAATAGTGACAGTGATTACTGTGAAGCAACTTCAGTGCCTTTAAAAAATATATTAATTATATGAAATTAAACATGATCAAATCAATTTGGAACAATACTTTTATTATTATTGATTATTAACACATTGTTAGACCAAATTACTGGGAAGTGTGTTCCCCTTTCCCACACACCCCAAAAAAACAAAAACTTGTACTTAATTTTATTAAATAAAATTATGTTGATTATATTATATTAAATTAATTTACTCAGTTTATGTAACTATACATTGCTGGTAGTAGACTGGGAGAGTAGTGATTGATTGTTCATTTATTCTTGTTCAATGAGTAGTTAATATTAACATTTGATGAAAACATGCTACTTACCTATTTTAATGAGAACTAACTATCGTTTCAGTAACGAGTAAAACTAATTAAATGCGTCGTTTGTATATTCTTGCTTGCTTATAACTATTATAATGCATTATTTCACATAGGATACCTTTCTTGTTAGCAGTATTTACTGTTGTAATCTAATAATATTTTGCGAGGAGATATATATATATCAATACTAACAAGAATGAGTTCTGAATGAATTGGTACTTTGTATGGATTCTATCTTGAAGTTAGCAGCATATTTTGACTTGACATTTGGGTTGAAATAAATTAACTCAGAGATAAATCTATTTTGAAATCATCTTAGGTTTATTAAGAAAGTGATAATCTAAAACTTTATTAAATGGCATTAACTATGGCCATTAATTATTTAATTAAGTGCAATTCAATTAAATGTCTAAAATGACCCATACCACCTCTGTAAAAACATGTGCCCACTGTTGTACACAATAAATTGCTTAAGACATGCTATATTCTAAAAATAGTGGCAAACATATATAACTATAGCAAGATTTATTCAGGTGAAATGTGAAAATTACTCATGCCAATATTCTGCAATTAATTAACATCCTTGTTAAAAGGATCTCAGTGGTTGTAAACTTGCATTAAAGATGTGTTCTAGGCGATTCATAAACCTTTGTCAGCTTTTTATGATTTATATCCAGAGTAATGACTGTTCAATTAAGAAACTCACTGGATATATCAAATGGAACTTTCTGATAAATAATTTGAAAAAAAAAATACAAAAAATATTTGAATAAATTTCCAAAACAGTCTCATAACAAACATTTGGAAATTTTACAACCTAAAAATTATATAAATACTAAATTAACTATATGAATTTGTTTAAGTATAAGCTAGATACTATTCAGAAAGTATGTACTAAGTTTCATGCAATTCAAATAAGCAATTCCACTATGACAAAGACAAAATCAAAGGATATCAATGACATCCCTTTATTCCATAAAAGGTAAAAAATACATTGAAAGAGGATATGAACTGTTTCATCAAATGTTTCAGGCAGGTTGTCTCCAAAAACTGTTGGAATTAGGGACAGGTAGTAGTGCATTGCCTAGTGGTGAAATTGGGCAATTCAGAGCAAGATGTCTTAAAGTACTTTCATGAGGAGCCACTTAATGAATGAGAAATGGTTACTGCTGAGTTACTCTGCAGACTATACTTTATGTAGAACATGATAATCCATAGTTCTGAGGTCAGGGCTCAAAAGTGTGAGCCATGCAAGAACTTAGTTGTTTATGTGGATGGTTTAAGGAGAGTGCATGGGAATGCATTCTCAAGAATGTCAAAGGCTGATCATGATGAAGTTCTGATAAACATGTTCATAGAAAGAGCATTGAGCAAACCCATGTGGCACTACATGAATCTCATGGACATTTGTCTCTGATTATGATTGTTTCTGCAGTCATATGATTCAAAATGATTACTGAACCAACTACTGGAACATAATAAGATGAAAGAAGTTGATACTGCAGTGGTTGGTTTAGCTTCAAAATAACCTCAAGGCATCCGATGGCAACTCCTCTGTTACAAGTGATGTAGCCTCCATGTGTTTTGTTGTGTTTTTTTTTGGACAACAATGATTCAAAGGTAGAATTGCCATGAACTGCACCATCTATGCATAGATTTCAAAGGATGGCTGTAGCTGCTCTGGCTAGTTTAAACTAATGTAGTATAAAGTTAGATCTGGCCACCAACTCATACAAGTGTAGTAGCCAGTTTGCACTAAAGTAGGTGAATAGTTCAGGCAATCATGAGCTTGACATCACATGGTATGATCCTGTGATGGACATGAGGTTCAGCTTTTAGTAGGCTCTAGATTGGCCAGAACCTTTCTGATATTGCTGTGTATCAGCAACTCTGGGTAAAACTGCCACTTCATCCAGTCAACACTAACTTTGTCATGACAAATGGTGACAAGCTAGATCTGATCAAACAGGTGTGTCTACTGCTTTGTTCTTGCACACTCTCTTGAATATCAAAAGTAATAATCTTTGATCTTGGTTCAAGCTATGGGGGTATGCTAATTATGAAACATTATAATTATGCTGAAGACATCAGAAGGTTCCTCTTGTGTAACAAGAGAATTTCAGTTCTGTATAAAAATAAATTGGTAGAACAGTGAATTACTTGCTTGTATGTTAAGAATGAGGTTGGAGTGCAAGTAGAGTTTTGTGTAGTACTAAAGATACAGTCTAGTAAATTTTTGCTTCCTGTTGTGATAATGGAACCAACACATGAAACACTTCAAATTATGTTAAGAAAGCAAGCTGCTCTTCCTCAAACATATATCTGTCAAAATAATGGTATTAAGTGTTAATATGTAATTATGAACACTGAGATATCTAGTTTTCAGATAGGTCAATAGTATTCAGAAGTAAAAGTGGCAAAACCAGCTACCAATCTGAACTCAATAAAGTGTATGCTAATGTGTTTGTAGTACTAAAATAGCTGTCTGGATAGGATGACTTTAACATATCATAATATACCAGATACAGGTAATACTCAACCAACAAAACAGACATATTCAGACTACCTTGATTTCTTTGGAGAGTGCTTGGTTGCCTCCCATAGTTAGGTTTACTATGAAGGAAGCAATTAATGACAAGTTTCTGCTGCTATTTTAGTTTGTCATTGTACTGCTGCTTGTTTATGCCAATTTTTTAAGATAGCCACATCACTCTCTATATTGATGAAAGCAGATACATATTTTGAATGAGAGGATGAATGGCGGCAAGAACTCCAGTTTCTAAAACTTATTTTTATGAAAGATTATTCATTACTCCTAGATACTGAAGACAGTGATAGTGTAATTGGAGCAGTTTTACCACAGATACAGGAATGCACAGGCTGTGTAGATGAACAACTCTTGAATGCTCATACTGTATGATATCTAGAACTAATGCAATTACTTCTGTCTTAAAAAATTCCCTGTTTGCACACCTGAAATAACTGGTAAAAGCCATTACAGCAACAGTGATGATGAACCATCTAAGTGGTGATAATTCTGCTTGTGGATGATTATTTAAGAGCGTTGGGCTAAACAAATAAAGGACCAACGTACAAATACAGCTTAGATGCTATTTGCCATGTAGAAAGGTGAAATATGACCATCACAAACTGGTTAATGCAGTACTGATGCATGTATATCATGTGAAATGTGTAAAGTCAGTTATGAATGAAGGATGATATAGTGTACCATTTTTATGAACCAACAATATGTGTTATCTATTACTCTAAGGCAGAAGATACTTTGGATTTTGCGTAATGCATGGATTGGAGTGTTACACATCATTGTAAATATGATTAAACAGCTTTTCTGTACATATTCGTGTAAAGACAGTGTGTGTGTGTGTGAGGGGGCGTTGAAAATGCACACTTTCTATATAATCCTTCAGTGTCAATAAGATGCTAAGTTTGTGACCTTAAGTGAGACGATCAGGATAAGCACTTATTTGATCGCATGATAGCATTCCATGCAACTAAGCAATAATAAACTGGCTATTCTCTCAATTTCTATACAGACAAGAAGTACAGTTTCTAGTGTATCTCGAATTTCGAAAACTACTCTAAATTAGTAGATTTAACGTGTTATAAATAAATTAGATCACCCATATTGTGTGTGTGTGTGTTATAGCAAAGTCACATCGGGCTATCTGCTGCATCCACCGAGGGGGAATAAAACGTCTGATTTTAGCTTTGTAAATCCGCAGACTTTCCGCCGTCCCACCGTAGGACTCATCCATATTACTCCGACAGCAAAATATCAGCATTTAATTTATTTGAAAACGTAAAATTAAAAAAAAAACTATTATTAGTTAGCTAAAAAATTCAATGAAATACGCTAAGAAAAGTTTTAGTATTGGAATGAAAACTAGTCTAGTTAGATATTTACACGGAAATACGAAAATTGCACCACAGTGAACTAAAGTACTTGCAAGTTCAGATCCTGTGTATATTTTATTACACTGGGGATATCTTGCATGGTTTTATTCATTGGTTTGTTTTCTAAATATATATAACAAACTACAAAAATAATTTTCAGTGTCATCTGACACAGAAAATTTGGAAATAGAATAATAAGTTCCCACCCACAATGTAAAGTTTATACAACTTACTTTAAAAGTACTTATGAAAATGTTCTATACTGGATCTGTATTTACAAACATATATAACTTATAACTTAGTAAAAGTAACACAAAAGTTCCTTTTTTATCAACTTGTACCCACGAGAAATGGCGCATGACAATATAAGCTCAAAACTGTGTTCAATTGAGCTTCCAGACCAACATTCTTTGCTTGATACAGTGTTCATAAGCTTCCATTTGTTATAAAATTATCGGACAACGACTTACTAGTTTTATCGAAAACTACCATATCATGACTTTAGATATAAGCCTTGAATCTTTTTATCCTCCTTAAATAAGATTGCGTTTCTTCGTGATGTAAAAAGTACTTAAACGTACAAAAATAACAGATCGATCACTTCATTTCAGTCTGTCTGTGCACGGACACTCTTGGTCGTATCGATTGTTTCGCAGTAAAAACATGATAAAGAATGATGAAACGATGGTAAAGTTAAAGAAGCTGATCTTGCGAGAAGTATTATAAACGTATGAAAATAAAAATGAATAATTAAATACAATATGTTAGGTTATCTAAATTATCGAATAATGAACCCTCAATTTGGGTGAAAATCAAACGTTTTATTTTGTTTTTACAGGATATAATGTACAATTAATGTTGTTTACAGTTTCAGTTTTTTTTTTTATAAAATGATCAAAATCTTAATTGTTAGTAACGCGACTATCTGTAGTATTTAAATATACTCTTTGTAAGCTGGTATGGTTGCGACAAATAAAATAATTTAAAACGGCAAATGCTTCAACACATCATTATACACTCGAAAAAGATATTTAACAAAAGTCAATTTAAACTGTGTTTGTACCTCTGTGCACTCATGACACAATAATATTAAGGTTCCTGGTGTGCGTATGTTAAGGAAACATCTACAGTGTCACTCATATACACTTAGTCGTCCTCGACGTAAAGATAACAGAAAATCCTGTGTGTATTTGAGTGCCTTCTTCCGTTAAATGCAAATTTTCAAGTGGGCAGAAAAGAAACAATAGACAAAGTGATGTTTATGCACAAGCACACAAATCAAGTTTAAAGCGTAAACTAGTTTTTATACTTCAAGTGTACAAAGCAAATACCTTTTAATTGTAATACCAGAGTGGATTCCTCTTCCTTATTTACACGGATCCTTCATAAGCAAACACATGTGTGCGTCTAAAAATAAAATTTTTGGCACTGAGTTTTCCAAATAACACTTGTTGTTCCATACGCCATTAGATTAGCAATGTGGCTATGAATTAACTATCTTATTTTCCTTTTTTTTAGCCAATTAAACTAAACTTAATCTCCGAAATGAAAATGAACCTTTAGCTACCCAGGCTAATTATAATGAGTTTACTGGCAGGATTGTAGCCTTCGGACCCTGATACAAATCGGAAATGTATATGGTTCCTTTTACAAATTGTATCCATAAAACAATTTGCACGCAAATTTATCTGTATGCTAAGTTAAAATCAAAAGCCAAGTAGAAATGTTTTTACAGAAAGTCAAAATACTGATAAATTTATATGATTTATAATCGTTAATTAAACCTAAAGTTTGAAGTTCTCTGGGCTGATGTTTGCTGTACTGTGAGGATTGGTGTGTTGTTAAGCACAAGCTTACACAATGGGCTATCTGTTTTCTGTCCACTGCGGGTATCAAAACCTGATTTTTAACGTTGCAATCACGTAGACGTATAGCTGAGACGTTATGCCTGAAAGTTCTGGTGTAAATGCACCACCTGTAATTACCCTGTTTATCAATCCATTATAGAAAACGGAATTCACTGCTGTCTAAGAAATATTATTAAATTTATTACGTATATACGAAGAAGCATATCACACATTGATACATAAAATACATATATATACAAATACTGAGTATTTTCTCCCAAAAACGGAAAAAAGCGCTTTTCTAATATTTGAAAACAACCAACATGCGAAATGCGCAAAATTCCAGGAATAAAATTCAATAATATAAAGAAATTACTTATTGATATACAGTTCGATTATGTCTGATCGTTATACTGCACAATTTAAAACACTTTAAAAGACGCCGATGATTAGTAAATCTTCTGCCTTCCTTAGGTAGGATACGGAAATAATATGCCAGAAAGTTGAAATGTCTCTTTTCAATGCACTTCTCACGAAATCATCATCTCTATCAACCTATTCTGTTCTTGAGGAGCAGTATCAGCCAACCAGATTCATAAGCATGGTGATAGTAACCATTCTTTAAAATAAATATCCATTAATGCATCCAGTATCTCGAAGTTAAACATTCTAATGAACAGTATGTACAAGGAGATATTTCCTAAAGCCATTCAGCTGGTGGAGTAAAAACTACAGAATTTCACCAGTAATTCTAAGCAGAGTTTCTCAATGATTAATGCCCATGCTGTAGCTTAATGGCTTTATCCTTTCTAAAGATTGCTAAAGTAGGTTAGTTATATTCCAATGTAAAACAATACTAAACCAGGAAATCGAAATCAGTCAGTAAACTATTTCAATTACTTTAAAGCAGCATTCGATTCAGTACACAATGGTTCTGTATGACACATACTTAAGATGTATGGGTACAGAGAAAATCCTAACAATCACAAGTAGTGTACGCGACAACACTCAGTGTTATGTTAGATAATGAGGCTAACTGTCAGATTTCTTCCTGATAGAAAGAGGTGTAAAACAAGATGTGTGTTCACACTTATATTTGGTATGCTAACGCACTGGGTTTTAACAGTTAACAACTTTCGTTAAAGAAGAAAGGGGTATTATTAACGAAAAACGTAAAGGTTCCACATCCCCTGGATAGATACCGTGTTAATAACAAAACTGTCTGAGAACTTATGGAATAAAGACCTTTGAGCAAAACCATACGAAAATATTTACTACGAATGAATGATGAAATAATGTCAAACTTCTTATAAGTGGACTTCAAGTGGAAGCCAGAAAAAAGGAAGCCAAAGAACAACTTCAGAAAATATCAAAAAATATACCAAAACATCATAAACTTCAACTGGTCTATTAAGGAGTTAGAGAGTTTTAAGATCAACTACTCTGGAGAAAACTAATGATTAGGACAGCAACTTTGGCCACATATGAACGTTTAATAAGGAAAAAAAAAGTTGTAAATACCTCTTTTATGGAAAATCGTTCTATTAACTTGTTGGCACATTAGATTTTTTTATTGTTTGTTTTTGAAGTTAAGCACAAAGCTACACAATCGAGTATTTGTGCTCTGCCCACCGCGGGTATCGAAACCCAGTTTCTAAACACATTAGAGATTTTCCTTTTATCATTAAAAAAAAGCAAATACATTACTTATGCTTCGTTTAATTTCATATTACTAAAAGTGCCTTATTTTATCACCCACCTTGATGGTTCAGCGGTAGGTGAAAGGGCTTAAAACACTAGAAATCCGTATTTGATCTCGGCGGTGGGCACAGCGCAGCTACCCTGTTATATAGCTTTGTACTTGATAAAAAAATAAATAAAATATTGTTACCGAAACGAACAAATAACCCCATTGACATACCAGGAATTCTAAATATATTCAATACATGATCAATTTTATTTAAGGAATAGATTTGCCATTTAGATAAAAAATGCATTGTGATTGGATTATTAAGATAAAAAATGCATTGTGATTGGATTATTAAGACTCTAAGTATTACTCAGCCAAAATCCTACAAACATTCGAATATTTTAAAACAGAGAAAGTGGGGTGATTCATACAGTGGAAGTCGAGGTTTCAAATAATCTATCCTTTCAAATAACGTGTATTCTGTCCTTAAAGAGATCAAACTATTATTTTATATAGACCTAATCAATAACCGTATGTGCAACTTTATGTCGTATGAAGAAATATTCATATTTGAGAATTTTATTTTCTAAGCAAAAAAATAACACACGCTTGACTTGTTGAGCAGCTTGTAATTATTATATACATATGCGGTTATGTAAAGATAAACATTTGGAATCATTCTGCAAGTACAGTATACTGAAATGTGAATACATGAAGGAGAGTAGAAACTGGTTCTTAAATACCACAGTTACTTTGGTGGTACAAATATACATACATCATATACACTGGTCTTCTTAAGGGAAAATGTGTTACTCAGAGCTCACTCAAATACGAGAAACTCTAAGTATTATGTTGATCTGGTAAAAAAAATATATCAGAATTATCAGAGCTCTTTCAATCCACAGGCTTATAACAGAAAGAACGATATCACTGCGATTAATCAAAAAATAACTTATGAAGTGGTAAAATAATTAAATGGTGATAAAAGTTCCACATCCTTCATGCTTTTAAACATGACCGGATCATAATTAATTTTTTTATTTCCTCCATTAGGAAGAAATATCTTTAGGAAATGTCTGAAATTTTCAAACTAACAATTATCATGTTACATAATTTAATCGCATTATTATTTATTGGTCCTATATCAGTTTCCGGTACGAATGGTGTATAGTAACGTTTTAACAGCACTTTATCTTTCGCGTGATACTAATGACGAAATCTCCCGCCCAACGTCACACTTGTAATAGTTGAAATATTCATATATACTAGCAGAGATCCGCAAAACATTTCTGGCCAGATTAGTATCTTTATCGTAACAGTACTTCTTTAAATATAACATTTCTAGCACAATACAAACGAATTGTAATCGTAGACAATGAAATGTGTAAATCCACTTGTATTTTGGCCCGTACTTT
>NW_013665750.1:585874-606428 GCF_000517525.1 Limulus polyphemus
AACATGGTTATTAAAGTATATTTACATTCCCCTTTTGTTGTTACTTCTTGTTTCATACAGCAATTGTAGCGGCTTGATCACTGAGCTTTGCAGCTCTTTGTTGCAGGCAGACTGTTTGTCATCGAGTGAATAATGCGCATGCGCGATTTTTCTTGGGGAAACATTCTAACTACGCATGCTTATGCAGCAGGTTCTCGGTCAGAAAGCGTAACGGTCGTACATACAAACAAGCAGAATAATAATATAGATACAAGGAAGAAAACACCCCAACACAAGCTAATTTGTACAAGTCTCTGTGTCAACCCTTGAAATGGATCTTCCTCTCTCCAGGTAATGCATGTAAGAAGATTGGTGTATATCACGTGTAGATATCTGTACCACCAAAGAAGCTTTGATATTCAAATACTTGTTTCTATTCGTCTTCTAATATTAGTACAGAACATGTATATTCCGATGTATTTGGGTAACTGTTCTAAGTTTCTATGCAAGTGTTCTTCATATAGTTATGACACCTTTGTAAACCCAATGTACATATTATTTTGCTTCGAGAAACGTTACGTACAACAACAGCAATCTCATAGACCATAGCCCCTGGTGGGCCAGCGATAAGTCTGTAAGCTTATAACGCTAAAAATCGGATTTTCATTCCCTCTCTGTGGTTTTGCGCTTAACAACAAAGAAACTCATAAAAGTTGTTTGACATAATGAAAATAAATTTGAAACGCAATCTATTATTCGATTCACCACTTGTCACTGAGTTATAATTGTTTCGGGGAATTCTACCCAATATCAGTAACCCTGGACAAGGGCAAATCAATTTTTTTAATACACGATTTCATTCCAGCCATTAGGCTGGGGAAGGAAGACAATTAGAGGGATATGTCCTCTACTCGGCCTGCTGGCAATATGAGAAGATAGAAGTAATGACTAATCATAACGTATATGTTGGAGATACCCGATATGCCATGAGAGTGGACGATGTAGATTTTTTGACAGTAAAGGAAAGGTGTTGAATTAGCAGTAGTAATATATAGAAATAACATTTAATCTTCAGGGTAAACATGGTCTGGTAGGTTCTGTATAGGAGCATAATCATGAGCAGGATCCCTAGTTGATGAGCAGAGGAGCATGCCAGTTCTGATGAAGGACATCTATGATATCTTCATTGTCCAGTGAATGCTGATTCCGAGCATCAGGGTGCAATTCCAGAGAAGAAGTAAAAATATCTATATCTGCTATTTTTTATTTGAGGGAGTAGGACATTGTCTACAGGAATAGGATAAGAATGTGAGATTTTTTTATATATTTTTTTGCCTGACAGCAAACGAAACTCTTCCCAATAGTAGGAATAATTCGTATAATTACGAAGTGTACTTTGAGGTTATGCTACCATTTATGCTTTACTGCTCGGTCGTAGTTACGAACTGACTTTTGAAGATATCTGGATAGAAGGAGAGAGTTCCAGAATCTTGGAAATCCATAAATATGTCGAGTAGAGGCGCAATAGATCTAATACACGACGAGGCAGTGCTAGTCTATAAGATCTGCAATACGAAGTTGGGGCAAAAAATGAACTGACATATTTGATAAGAGATTCGAACTTGTCAACTAATGTGTTGGCAAGATCAAGAGAAGATAGACTGAAGTCTAAAGGTTGAACTGTACGAACGATGCGATATCAGTAAGCTGTCCAATGGTCAATGCAAAAATGTAATAATAAAATAGACCTGCTTGTATCAGGTTGGTCATAAATATGATGAATCTTGAGTTGATCCTTGATAAGAGATGAACACTTTCTACCAGATATAGTATGCTGGTGGAAAGAAGAGAAGAAATGGACTCAAGTGGGCTAGGGGGAGGGAACGGCTATAAGGAAACACAAATATGACAGAAATATATCAAAACTGATCAAATTGTGAGTGCTGTCTGCGAGGCTTTAAGAAATGTTTCTTTCACCAATATCCAATCATAGCTAACTTTGTCAAACAGTGGTTCGTGCAGTGGTGTTAATGAAAAAAGGATCGTATGTTGACAAAAAGTCCTGGGTGCAAACTCCAGTCCTGGAGTTTTTATTCATTTATTGGCTTATTCGATTACAATCATGTTTGTTAGAAACTTAACTTTCATTGATTCACAATGCGATTAAATAAAGTAGCCCCCCCCCCCCACGTGGCATAGCGGCATGTCTGCGGACTTACAATACTAGAAACCGGGTTTCGATACCAGTGGTGGGCAGAACCCAGATAGCCCAATGTGTAGCTTTGTGCTTAACTTCAGAACACACAAACAAACAAATAATAGTAACTAAAAACAATATATATATATATAAGTAAGTCTATTTAGACTTGTATGATTTGGTGGGTGGTGTTAAGTCAACCCACTAACTGTCCGACCACAACACAAAGTAGTGTGAAGTACATCCTCATAGTGAAAAACCTTATGGGTGAAAAAAGACGAAAACAGCTTGTACTCTTGGATAGCTAGTTGGTAGAGCAATGACCCTGTTAGCTGGATGCCCTGCATTTCTGATTTCTTTCTGTCGGATATCAGTGAACCTGAATGCCACACACGTAATTAGGACAGGCTGGATTCCAAAACACAACTTATCACTACGATTTCTAAGAATTTCAGAGAATGGTATTAGTTGAGAGTACATTAAAAATTCCCAAGGCTAATTTTCCTTTTACTTTACAAATGTTTGCACGTGTTATGAAATAAATATTTAATTTGCTGTAATTAAAAGCTAGAAAAACCAGTCTGAAAATATCCGTGAACAAGATAAATTACTTGGTTATTTCTGTGTAATTTCCAAATACACTAAACTCGTGCAGTTGCTGTAATAGAATGTAGGTTTAACTGATCGTGAAGATGATGGTTACAACTAAACAATTTCAAAATGTGGGTTTAATGCATCATGCTCATCAAGAATCACCATCACAGGTGAGATACGTGATATTTTCATCCCTACCCGACCTTAGTATTTCCGCCTACCAACTACTTTCTAAAGTGCCTTTCACGAACTTCTGCATTTTAAGTTAAGAAGATAATGATATACAGTTTCTTTTTCTCTGATTGACTATTTTTGCTTTCACGTGACGTTCATTAAAATGGATGTTCATGTCAATTAATTACAGATAACAAAACATCAATGAAATTAAAAACATATCCTTATAAGCATTACATAAAGAGAAAAAAAATTATGTTTTCTGCATTGTTTCATTTAAAATACTATTTAAAAAAAAGTAAAGGAAAAGGCATAATTTGAAAGCTAACAAAAATAAAATCGTAATATTATCGTTAATGAAAGTGTATTAAAGACAGTTTTGAACTAAAGAAGATAGTCTACGGTTTCTTAAGAATAGTCTATCATTTCGTGCATACAAAAATAGGATTCTACAAAAACACCCAGTTTTAATTTATTTGGAAAGAAATAAGGTGTATCAAACCTTCACGTTTATTAACTTCAAATTAATAAAGTCATCAACAACAAATTATGGAGTAAACATCTTTATATTTCAAAGAATGTAAAGCACATACATTAATATTGTATTCTTCAACTTTCATATAAATTGTCCACCATCCAATAGTTAAAAAGTCTGCAATTTCTGTTCTCAATTTAATGTTAATTGATTTTCCCAATACATTTTTTTTTCTGCTTCCACCTAGTAATACCAGTATTTATTTATTGTAATTAATGATCACTCGTTGGATAAATGGTTGATTTTCACTCAAATCTACTAGAGTCATATCTGCGTTAGCCGTCCTTATTTTAGTTTTAGTCTAAAGGGAAGGCAAAAAGTCAAATCCAACAACCGTAAACTTTTGGACTACTCTTGACCAACGAGGGGGTTGACTATCACATTATGACTCCCTTCAGCATAGTATGTTCGGTGATGGGTTTTAAACTCACGATCCGTAGATTACGAGTCCAGCGCCTTAACCAAAGCTATGCCAGGCCCCATTTCGTATTCTGCATCAGGATTTTGATCTGTGTGGATCTGGGAGGGTCAGATACAACTTGACTTCTTCCTCTATCACTCTCCTTATTCATTATCGGGATTTTAGGTCTTTAAAGACTAAGGAGGATCAGGTTCGTGTGACCTCTTCCTCCCTCCCATACTGGGGTTTAAGGTTTCTGTTGAACATAAATATTAATACGACATGAAGGTCGTAAACGTACTTACTCCGACGCCTTTCAGGGCAATGTCCAAGTAGGTAGCGATATTTGTATTCTTATGTTATGTATACCATCTCTTAGATTCGGTATTACAAAGTTCCGTACTTAGTGAAATGTTCAGCATATAATAACACATTTCATTAGTTCTAATACTATTTGAGAACATTTAACATATAAAACAATTTCAATGTTGTTAGTTTTTCGGTCTAGTGTTAGGTGGCCTGATTAAATCCTTATACCTAAAAATATATGTTAACCCGCGAGAGGTATCTAGGTCTACTTCCATCATGTATGTTCTTTTGCCAATTTTTCGCAAAGTAATTTAGATAATTATGCAAGAGTCTAACGGCGATGGTTTGCATTTTTGCGTAGTTGTGCATGAATTTTTGAGAATGTGGTAAGGAATACTTTATATGCAGTAGTGAGTATGGAGTTTTGTATCTATTGTAGTTTATTAATGCGTTTGGATGCTATGTTTGACCATGCTGGGCATGCGTATTCTATAACAGGACGTATATATGTTTTGTATATTTTGATTACATTGTCTGATGAGGTTCCATAATTTTTGACAGTTAGACTCCTTGCATAATTTATACGTTTCCAAATTTTTATTAGTATGTTATTCATGCGTTTAACTCACGTTAGCAGTTCTTCCTCTATGATCAATGGAAAATAAGATTTCGAAATATCCGCGTCAAATGCGGTATTTATTGCGTTGGCTTCACGGAGATGGCGGAACGGTGTGTATTTGCGTCATTCATAGGTACTAAGGCAGTAGGAATGGGGAGACCTGAAATGGCCGTGAAACTTGTAAAAACGGAAAGGATAACAAAGTAGGGTGTTTTAGAATCCTTCTTGGTCATAATCAAAAACTTCTGAAAGTTTCAGAGGTCGGGATGTTAGAAGAGTTTCGTCACGGACAAACAAACAGACAGACACGAGTCGCTTTAACCTTTTCCAAGAAATATGAAACTTCTGAGTATGAAGTGGTAATTATTGAACGTAATATTATGATGTAATCTCAAAACGAAAACCTTTGTGAAAAATCAAACGTACATGTGTATTAAAGATACAAAAGTGTAACTAACACAGTATTTTCATTTTAAATTGGTGGAAAAGCAAATACAGTAGTAACATATGTTTACTATGTACGCTTTACTGTTATATGCCTTTCTCTAACACTTTTATTCCTTTTTTAGTCATTTTATGCTCAAAAACTCAACTAACAAACATGTTTAAAAAATTTGTCCGTTGTTAAACGTAAAAAATAACCGAAGACCTAAAACAGTTCTTTCCTCTTTTAAAACAGACTTTGAATATAACCGCACAAATATTTACGATAAAATTATGAGGCATAATCATTCAACTATACACTTCTCGTCTGTAATTAAGTTTAGCCGCGTATTTTCCATATAGTTGTCTCCTCTTACCAGATAAACAGTGTCGTCTGTAATTAAGTTTAGCCGCGTATTTTTCCATATAGTTGTCCCCTCTTACCAGATAAACAGTGAACAACGAGAACATTGTAATTAACACCTTACGTTCATTTCAAACTTTTGTTTCACCCAAACCAGCTAGCATCACAAGTGTACGTACTTGGATGTTTGTAGTACGTGTGTGTGTTTGAGTAGAACAGGAACCACGAGTGGAGGTCATACCAAGATCATAAATAATAAGTTATAACCTATTGTATTTCTTATGCTTTATTTTTACGAGACATTTATTTTAGAACAACACTCGAGAAATAGGGTATGCCATTAACCGTCATATATAATTTGCTATCATTCCACTCTGCTCAGACAATGTAATAAAAATTAACCCCCAGTCATTTATACGAACTTATACTACTTCTAGTAACCATCCCATAAGCGATTGTGCGACTAATCGTCTTTATTGTTTATAACTCGGGATTTCTGCGCATGCGTGATAAGTAGCAACTAGAAAGCTCGTTTCCCTTTCCACTCTCAATTTGTAGAATATAGTTGCTCTTGGGAAAATACTTGTGCTCATAATGCGGTTTACTGATAGCTTACAACAGAAATGAGAAAATTAACATAATATATGAGAATGTTGGACCGGAGGGTAATCTGAGGTATACACACAAGTTACATTTTAGCAAGAAAGGGCTCCATTTGCCAGATCTATGCAAGTTACAGATGACAAGAACAGGAGGCCAGACACGGTGTTTGGGTGCATATACATTTACTTTATCAACAAAAACTCAAGAGGTCTATATCTGTTTTCTTTGTGAGCATCATTGTTTATGTTTACATCCGAAAGTTGTCATCTGTCGACGTCTGTACTTACTAACTGCTCGGTGTCTATCTTTTATTGGTGTTTAGATACTACACTCAAATATGGAGTCAACGAGGTGCAGTTAATACAGGAACCTTTATTTGACAGTTAAACAGCGATATGATCTTAAGTTAGCTATTGTAAACGACCGAGTTCCAGTTCCTGAGTCCTCTGCTGTTACCAAATTCCAGCTTTTGGAAAATATAGAATTATTTTGTCAAGAGCAAGAGCGCGGGAATTAAGAGTGTTGGGGCTGTGGCAGCATTCCCTGGATTAAACAATGGGATTGCTGCGCACGTGATCATTGTGTTAGAAGCGCGTGATTGGCACTTTTTATGTTTTGCATTGCATGTTTGTCGATAGACATAAAAGATATGAAATGATTTTTTTTAATATAAATTTTGTGCATTTTCCTGGTCTTGCACGATATTTTCTAGCAGTTTAGCGTGAGATAATATGGCGTCAGTTACGTCAGATAACGTTTGTTTCTGGCATCAAAAGTGCCTGTTGTGTCGGTTAAACAAGGTTACTTTTCGTTTTTTTATTATTTTTTGCTTTCAATGTTTTATGTTATAAATACTAAACCAAGGATTATTATTATTATTATTTTACCTACGTACATAAACACATGTTCATGTTTTAACAGCAACCGAATACTTGGTTTGCAATGAATACAGGGATTACAATTAATTTTCAACTCCCCCACTACAAAAATTGCTCCAGCGTCTGCAGTCAATAGTCTTGGCCTTCAAACGTTTTATCAAGACACATGATGGTGTGTCCTGCGGCCAAAACAACCCGCGGGATATACTGTGTGCTAGGAGTGATAGTTTAGCAATTTTCCAATTTCTGTAGCTCGGACTGTAGAAAACCAAACTATCATATATTGGATGTGCTCTACTGGACCCTTACTTCACATATCAAATTTCAAGGCAATACATTAAGAGATACACGAGATATAACATCTCTAATTTTCATTGAATTTCTTCCTTTTTTTTTCTTCTTCGCACCTAAAGTACGGAAACTTTATTTGACAGAAAAAGATACTTAACATTCATGGATATTTTTCAAATTTGGTACAATTATAAATCTTTACAACGTACAATTAGGTGTCAAATGTGGTCTAACTATAAGCCACATGTGCAAAGTTATTCACCAAAAACCGCTCGCAAAAGGTCACGTGAGCTATCGGTCTAACATTTTTGTTTGTTTGTAATTAAGCACAAAGCTACACAATGGGCTATCTGTGCTCTGCCCACCACGGGTATCGAAACCCGGATTCTAGCGTTGTAAGTCCGCAGACATACTGCTGTGCCACGGGGGGGGCTAAAATTTTTATTAAAGCTTCACCTAAGCGTAAAGATGGATCGTTTTAGTTTTTTGTCATTCGGATTAAAGAAGGCTGATTTAGAGCAGCAAAACTACAGGGTGAAAGCACCTGCAGATACATAGCTATTGGTTAGGCCAAGCAAACTATATTAGCAGTTTCTAGCACAAGTTTTCAAAATAATCATATGTGTGGACGGTTATAATTCGTTATTCATTGCTAACTTTAAGGCACAAATTTGCTAAATTTGTTCAAATTCTACTAATTAAAGAGGTTTTAACGTCACGTGATATTAGAGTAAATAATGACGCTTGATATGGCTGAACCGAGTGCGTGTGGATGATGACACGAAACTGTTAATCTAAGTTTCCATGACATTACTATAAAGAAATTTATTAACACTGTTTTAAAGAGGAAAACTACCACCACATATATTATGAATCTGGTTGGTTCTGTAAAGTATGGGCCTATTCCGAATAATAGCTTTCTGATCCTAAAACTAATGTTGGTTACTATCGAGTGTCACTTTTTCTTACTTGTTGTGGTTTGTTGGTATGTATTGACAAAAAGTCATGATGTCTAATCAAAAACACCTTAGGTGTGAAAAAAAAAGGTGCAGCCAAAACGGAATGAGCGTGCGACTTGAAAGAATGAAATCAAAATTGGCAGCCGAACTGTTGCTACAGTTATAGCATTGGTAAAAATTTTAGAGAAAATATTCATTCATTAGTTAGCCTGGCCGCATTTTTTGTTCAACTTGGGGAATGTTGATGATAAAATAAAATATGCGGCCTGGCTAACTAATGAATGAATATTTGCTATAAAATTCTTATTAATGCTATAAATATAGCTACCAGTTTTACCACCAATATTTATTTCATTCCTTTAAGTTGCACGCTCAATCCTTTTTGGCCAACGTTTTTCACACCTGTGGTGTTTTTGATTAGATTAGTTTAGCACGAAGGCCTATAATGCGCTGGACGCTTAACACTGTTCTGTAAGCGGCCGTGTAGACCTATAGCTGTTATGCGTGAAGTTAGATTCTCCGTTGTGTATTATGAAAGTCATTTTCATACTATTATCTGCTTGAGTTTATAGCCACATCGGGCTATCTGCTGTGTCCACCGATAGGAATCGAACCCTTGATTTTAGCGCTGTAAATCCAGATACTTTCGGCTGTCCCACCGGAACACCATACTGTTGTCATTTTTTAAAACATTTTATGTTCATCTGATATCATATCTTGGTAATAAACAGTTTATATAATACAAATATGCAATGGTTTATTTAGAAAATATACAGAAGACAGATACATACTAGCCTATAATTCACGAGGCTACTAACGCTGACTCTTGTTTTTGCCTACCAGTTTCTTATGTGGAATGAATACCCAGATGTACGAAATCACGGAAATTTATCGTTATATAAAAAGAAAACATAAATAAATCAAGTCGACAATTTTGAAATCACAATAAGAATATCGCATTTTATTTCCCACAAGCTGAGGTAACCGTCCTTTGTCCGGGTTATGAACTTAACAAAAAAATGTGGGGTGGATCCTATGATAAGTAACACGAAAATCGTAACTTTCACACAATTTATTTATAACATAACATATTATTACAGTATTCATTATTACCTCACCAAAAATTTTGTGTAAGCTTTAGAACTCAATATGTATATACTTAAAACATGGTATACACTGTGCGATGGTCAGGGTGACTTTGTAGGAAAAGCTAGCAGACAAAGTAGTGGAAGTAGGGGTGCTTTCTGTTACCCAGTTTTAACACCCAGTTCCTCACTATTTCACATTATTAATTAATTGACGGTCATTGGCCACAGAAATGTCTTACGAAATGAGGTTTTAAGGTCACGAGTCAAAGTAGGAAGAGGATATAACTCAAGAAACGATTCTTCACATCAGCGTTGTGGTGACTGTTGTAGCAGAAACTTCATCTGAGTTTATGTATTATTGCAATAATGGCGGCCATTTTTTTCATTGCACTCATAGCGCACTCTCTAAGATAAATAAGACGTTTGTGTGCTCTCTCCCCACACTTTGTGTATGTTGTGTTATAGAAAATGTAAGTTGTTTTTTCTGTGTTTGGTGTAAGGACGTGGCACCAACTGTGAATGTAGTTAACGTTAACTTACGTCAAAGATAATGAATGCTCAATAAGAGTAATTAGTGGGTGTGGAGTGGTTGTCAACGCCCAATAACATGCTCCTGGTTCCAAAATACCATCCTGTCAAGTTTGGTTGAGATTGGACTTACGACCTAGGAGTAGTTAGATAACGGACAAACAGACAGACACACAGAATTTTTGTGCTCTTTCTCTCTCTCTCTCTCTATAAATACATATATATATAAATTCATGGTCACAACAAATACAAATGAATATTTGTTCCGAAATGCCCTAAAAATTGTACATCTGAAACTTGTAGATTTATAAAAAAAAATGCAGACATTTATGAAATTATTTATTTGGATAGTTTATACAAAAGCAAATGAAGGTTTTTTGTTTGTGGTTTAAAATGAAATGAAAAAGGACGTTTTCAACTACAACATTACCATAATTAATGGAGCTTCTGATTAAGACAAAAAGTATACAAGAATTTTTAATACATGATATAGTAACTACAGCACACACATAAGAAATACGGAGAGCAAATTTGCATGAAAGTAGCCAATATCTTTTCTTCTTGTTTTTGAGTTGTTGTTAAGCACAAAGTTACACAATGGCCTATCTGTGCTCTGCCACCCACGAGTATCGGAACCCGATGTTTAGTGTATTAAGCTTACACCTGAGTTACTGAGAAACTAGCAAATTTCTCTGGTCATTTTTAACAGAATTCAAAAAATTTCGTCAATTATCAGTGTGTGTATGTGTGTTTATGTTTATTGATGTCGTGATGAGTTTGACACAGTTTATGTTTCTACATGTGATATATATATTATTGTAGATAATAAAATAAAAACTTCTTTCAAATTATAACATTTAACCACAGATTTACTTATGTTTCAAGCTTATTATGTATACGATTACACTGCCCTATAGCTAAAAGCTGAATACTGACGATGTATGGATTTATTTTATTGATCTGACATATTTATTTAAAAATGGGTGAAAATATAGACGATAAAAAAAAATAGAACGGATACAACAACCAGTTCTCCTAAACTAGATGTCTGTGTAGTTGAATTTTGGGACACACTTTATAGCGTGGAAACTTGAACAGTATATTCACTTTTATTTTACTTCTAAGTAGCTTGCAGGTTTACTACACACGTAATAATGTAATGCCTGTTATGTAATTTTATTGTTTCTTATTAACAATGGTTTGAAAGATGTTTGATTCAGATTTTAAGTTTATTACTACGCCAGTTAACACATAAACATATTACCTCTATTTACTATATGAAAAATGTTTAAAGTACAATGTTGCAAACGATGTACAATTTCACAAAGATTATGACCATAACTATGTTTAGTACTTCTATTTTGTGTTTATGGGAAATCTACGAATGCTATCTGTCGCCTTTCTTAATGTTAAACTATTAACCAAAGAGTAGACAACCAACTATACTAAGAGATTGACCGTCACACTTATAACGCACCCCAGCTTAAAGTACCTGGAATATTTATGGATTCGAACCCAGCTCACCAGTTCCGAAATCTACAGGTCCGTCACAAGGTCAACCCGCAACAGCTATAGTTGTATCTTTAAAGGTTCCAGTTCTACAGTTCAACGGCCAACGATTTTAAACTTAAAAAAAAGACTAAACAAAAAATAAAACCAATTTGACGATTTACAAAAGTGGAAGGCTGTAAGTTGTGAAACATATAAGATAATTTTGCCTTTCAAGCAGAAATGTCTTATCTTCTTACATCAAATCTCTTATCTTCTGGAATGGTAAAGAACTGCGTGTATATAACCGCCTCAAATTTTCATTAGTTACGAAATGTTGCCAAAAAATAATTTGACATTAACTTGACGACTCACGTTTCACGCTTAACAACTTCAAGTGTCGTGATTATTCTTCCTGTGTTGATTACAAGCTTAATATTAACATTATGATTCATATCAACACAAGACTATAACTTTGAAATTAAAGAATAACAGTAAGTTATATTTCATAGTAACAAATAATGAGCGAGGTTCCTTGCCTATCACAATGTGTATCAAAAATATATGTGTTCTCTTTATATCTAAATAGCACTTTTATTAGCAAAACCGCAATAAAACTTGTGCAACAGTTATATATTAGTTCATATTCTAACAATAAAATATACATTATTAGATTTAATACACTAAATCAATATTTCATTTATTGCAGTATTCTGAGAGGAATAAAGAGGAAAGGGGTGATAATTAAAATAATCTGTTATGCTGCATTTTTTCTGAGCGATATGATAATTCGAGTATTCGTTCTTTCATTAGTTCTGCGTGGAATTTCTTTGGCATGTAATAGATTTAAGTACTCGTCTCTTTAGACAGATGCATACATTGAATTCAATAATTTTAACATATCTGTTACATGAACTAGTTCTACCATCATGGATTAGTTATTCTATTATATTAAAAATGGAAACGTTTACTACAAGTAAGTTCTATATCCTTTATTATTCTCTTAACTTTGAGTATTTGTTTAATAGTTTTCTGTCTGTTGTAAAACAAATTGTTCTAATTTGTTCCTGTTATTTTTGAGTACACTGTGTCGCGCTGTCGTCAACCACGTGTTTGTTTAAAGAAAACCTATCTCTGACTTCTTGTAGCTGTATGTCTGCCGAGTTACATTTTGTTGAGAAAAAATATTTCTATTTTCTCAATTATGCACAGATAATTAACGTCAAACGAAGTTTCATGCTAGAAGTGTAACAAGATTAAAACATAAAGTCCATACTTCAGCCATTCCATTCTTCGTCTTGTCATGTACGAACACAATATTCCTGCATGTGTATACAGAAAACACTTCTTTTTTCACATTAAGCATAATAATTATATCACCCCCTATTAAAAATATAAATACTTCATTTTCAACTTGGAGTTAGAAACTAAAATTACTCTTTGTATGTGTACAACATTCACTAAGACAGGATGACGCAAAAATTTCCCATTGTTTGCATGTGCACAATACGTTTCCTGTTTACTGGTGTTTTCGAAGTTTATCCAGATAGAATTATTTGTTAGCGAAGATTATTATTCAATACATAATTTAAAGAAGAGCAAGAAGTTAAGATTTTATTGGATATCATCAAACGATTCTGGAAATCTAAACTAAAGAAAGTGGAGACCATACAAAAATCAATAATAATATTTAAACGATGATATATATATCAGATAATAATATTACAATATCTTACATTTTTACAGTGCATTTCATGTCGCCTTGTACGTTCTTGAGAATTTTTAAACACGCATTCATTATATAATATAGCTAATACCTGTTAAAAACCACCGTTATTTATTAGGTAAATACCAAACCATATAAGGATTTAAAAGAGGTGTATAGGATAGCTGTGTTCAAATGGAAGCCCTCAGTAATATTTTTTTTACACTTTCAATACTCTCTTAAATACTTATCTGCAAAAAGCAAAGTGCTTGAAAGAAGAATGCAGGCGTGACCGTTTACATATTCCAGATAATTCAATAAAGATAGGACTTATATCTATCTTAAAGTTCACACAATACAAATAGAAGTACATCCACCAATTTCACCAATGAAACATATCAAGTCAGCGTATACGGGCAGCAACGACATATATTTATGACTAGCTAGGAACTGCAGCTTCTGATAATATCAGCTGCAATCAGCTAATATAAGTCTATAAAGCAATTCGGTTGTATTTTTGACCATAGGAATCAGCCATATATATATAAGGTAAATATTTTCATTTAATTATTTTCTCGTTTCAAATATTGTGTGGTAGTATTATTCTATCTTACTAATCTTAATACATAGTCTGCCATAACTGTGTTCTCAAACCCGATTTAATTCATAATATAAAACCAACTTCTTTGTAGACGATATCTCTAATACGTTTGTATCACAATTAAAATATGTTACATAAAAAACATGAACTTCCATAATATTTTTGATTATGCACAATATATTTTTAATTTTAATTGGAGGGGTGTATTATTATATAATAAAATTTTCATGATCAATGTTGAATTTTTAACAAACTACAAAAAAAAGAAAAGAAGAGTGAATAACAGCTACTGAAGAGATACTTATATAAAATAATACCTAATCATGAGTGCAGTCTCTGATTGCGTACCTGGGTGAATTTATTGTGTGAATCTATGTGATGCCTTAATATGTAGGAATTAATACTGGCTACTTAAATGTTTTCTGTTTTTGTTTGTTTTTTCTATGTAATACCCTAACCGTCTATAACTATGTTGATTTGTTTGTTTTTTCTATGTAATACACTAACCGTCTGTAACTATGTTGGTTTGGTTGTTTTTTCTATGTAATACACTAACCGTCTATAACTATGTTGATTTGTTTACTTTTTCTATGTAATACCCTAACCGTCTAGAAATATGTTGATTTGTTTGTTTTTTCTATGTAATACCCTAACCGTCTAGAAATAAGTTGATTTGTTTGTTTTTTCTATGTAATACCCTAACCGTCTAGAAATATGTTGATTTGTTTGATTTTCTATGTAATACCCTAACTGTCTTGAAATATGTTGATTTGTTTACTTTTTCTATGTAATACCCTAAGCGTCTAGAAATATATTGAAATTAATTGTGAATCAGAAAACAAATTCAAGTTCTCGATATTAACAGGAAAGATGGTCATTACCTTAAAACTATATATGATATCAGCAGTGCTAAATGAATATGTCAATTATAAAGTTTAATGACGTAGCATTAGACTACTGTCTTATATTGTACAGGACGCACGATGGACCTGTGGTAGAAAACTGGATTTTGGAGCTGGCGAGCCTGGTTCGAATCCGTGCAAAAAATAAAATTTATCTTGCACTTTATGTTGTTGGTGCGTTATAAGAGTGGCAATCGATATTGTACCGTGGATGGCGGGTGATAGGGTGCTATTGATTGGCTGTCTTTCCTCTGGCTGATCAGTAGTTCAAAATCGGAGACGGCGGCAGATAATTTTAGTAGTTTCGCTAGAACTACAAGTATTATATTACATATACTTTATTTTGGGGATAACGATATTCTCTGAATTGAAAAATGAATATTTATTCCATGTACTCTTCATTTGAAAATGCATTTCATTATAAGCGTAGGCAGATATGGAGATACGGTTATTTTGCTGAAAATATATATATATATATAAGATAGAAGCTACAAAAACTTTTTGTAATACTCAATAAGATATTTTTTTGATAAAGTAATTCTATTCAATCGTACTTTCAATCATGTCTTTCAAATCCGTAGTAGTTTGTTTGATAGAGGTTTTTTGAGAAAAACATGGTCTTAAAGTTTGATAATAACGCAGCTTGCCATATTTGAGATTATAATTAAGAGGAGTTTATAGAAAAAAAAAAGAAAACATTTTTATTCCATTTCTGTTAACTAAGAATTGTAAAGACTTTCAAAACTACAAGTAAGGTAGGCTTAATGTTTTATTTTAAATAAAATATTTCAGAATCAAAACATTAACAGTTCATAAAGTGTTGAGTAACAAATATAACGTCCTACATATTTTTTATCCAACACTGTTTGTGAAGTACCCAAAGATCCATTTACACATTTGAAGGTCCTGTTATATCATAAGATATGAAGCAGAAGCTGTTAAGTATAAAATATTTCTTTGTCTTAACTTAGTAGAAGTCACCGATGAAAAACATTATAGAAATATATATGACTAATCTTTTGCTGTACTTTATTTTCCTCAAACAGGAGAAGAATTCCAAACAAAAAACGTGCGCATTAATTCAAACTTTTCAAAACTTAGAGAATCTGTTGCGGCTTCATTTCAAACTGGTCAGAATTCAGTATTGTATTTCCAAGTGGTTTTTAAAGAACGACACTCGAAAGGTGACAGAGTAAAAAAAGAATGTAAAAGTTATTTTGTTGTTTCACAAACTTTGTTTGGATTATCATGAATAGAAACTATTTGCTTTACAATTATAAAGATTAAAAAACAAAAACATAAACAGGAAGTTTATGTTATATTATAATCTATCATAAAAACTGTTAAAAACTAATGTATTCTAAGACATACCAATCCCGTTCTATGGTTAAGATGTCGAAGGTCAGTGTAACAGAAAAATCGACATACGAATACAGTAATGTTTTTCACATAAATTGCGAGATTGTATCCAATAGCATAAAAGTCCAGAAAGCCACAAGTCACGTACGTGCTACGGATGAATGCTTGTTTCATGCTTCATAAATTAAAGCAAATTGAAAAACACAAATCCAACAGGTAACATCCAAAAAGATGCTGCAAATCCTAATCAGCTATTAAATATGTGCTTAGATATCGTAATAAACCTTGCTGAAAAATAAGATAGGCAGCTAGGTGAATAATTTTTTATTTTTTAAAAATCAATCACTTGCTAACATGAAAAACTAAGCTCATATAGAATTATAAAACTCAATAATCGAGCTCGTTATAAAAGTGACGTTCAATTTCCACTGTTCGATTAGAGCAGTCCAGAAGTTGGTGCTGGGTGGTATTGACCAGCTGCCTTTTCTCTAGTAAATCCTTTCAAAATTCGGGACAGCCAAGCACAGATAGCCATCAAGTAGTTTTGCAGAAAATTCAACAAAAAACTCAACGTCAATTTTAGCCAAGTTTAGGGCAATAAATAATTCGATAAAGCCAAGTTTTTAAGTGTATCCTATTAATAACCACAACTCAAGCCTAGATGATAATATATTATATTCATTATATTCTCTGTTCTGACAACTATCATTATTTGTCTGATAGTAATTGCTTCTAAATAATGAGCAGGTGCAGTTGTAAGGGCTGTCTCGCAAAGTTCTCTAATGAAATTTAAAAAAAAGGAAGAAAACATAACGACTGGAAGAATTGGAATTTTGAACTTGAACGATATTTTATACGACACATGGGTTAAAAAGCAAGGTCAAGATGCCCCCTTAGGGTCGAAGTCTGGCCGTTCCTCGTTTTGATTTACTGACCAGGAGGAAAGCAGCCAGCCAATGTCACCTGCCGAAGGGCGGTCTGTCCTTTTGAATCGAATAAAGAGATTGATTGTCACTTTTATAACGCTCCACCAAACAAAACTACAGAGTGTGTAAAACGACATTATGGTTCGAGCCTTGGATCCTTCGATTCGCAGCCCGGCCCACAATGGTTGAGAAAAATATTTATTTATTTATCTGCTCATCACAAAATATAATTTTCACCGAAACTCTAATATGTGTATATCAAACAAACTAACTTGATGCATGTCAAAGATTTTGTTTGTTTGTTTGCAGTTAGGCACAAAGCTACACAATGGGATATCTGTGCTCTGCCCACCACGGATATCGAAACCCGGTTTGTAGCATTGCAAGTTTCCAGACTTACCGCTGTGCCACTGAGGGGCGCATGTCAAAAACAAGGCATTGTGAAAAAAACATAAATAACTTAACAAAACGGAAAGTTTCATGACCCAATTTTAAAAAAGCAACGAATAATGGAAGTAAATGAACCTAGCAGACAACTTGCACAATCGCACAAGAGTTTCCTTCTTTCTATAACGACAATATATAAATATAATACGATACAGCACTCTTAACTTCGAGAAAACGATATTTAGATAAACAAAACCCACACTAGCTGTTCCCCACCTCAGATGAAGACAAGAATCTGATTGAAACAGTCTGACATAGCTTGTTATTGCAAATTTCAGCGGACAGTAGATACGTCTTTTTTTTTCTTTTTTAATGTGAAAGTTTTGAAAAGTAACGTATTATTACCGCCGGGGTAAATATAAAAGTAAAACTGGTTGAGTGTTCCGTCTTGAGTTACTGACTTCTTGTGATCATAGTTTAATTTGATTTTAATGTAGTAAGAACATCTTTGTCTAATGCAGAAATAAAATATTTGTTTATTATAATTTTTCTTTCCACAAACCCTGGTGTACTCAACATTTTGGAGTCAGCAGTAGATCAAGCAGTAATGCGATATCAATTAATATATATATGGTAACATTAATTGTATACTCAATTTAAAAATTAATAAGACGGTGGAATGGTGGAAATTATAATTATATAAGTGGTAAAGTAATTTGTAAAATGAGTCGAAAGTGCTTTACAGAAAAAGTCATGAAAAACGTATTCAACGCCGTACTTTTATAGATGTCTCTGAAATTATATTCTTCAATCCATTTCTGTGTATTTATATTAGTAAGATTAAAGCTTAAAGCTCTGTGTGCTTAAGAAATGGAATGTGTGTAGAAGGCTACCAAAAACTGATTAAGTTATGAGGTACACGATAAAGTGTTATCACGGTTACTTTAACTGGTTTAATCATACTGGCTTTCATGTGTGTATATGTGAGAGAGAATGAGCGCTTTGTTGCATTGATATCAGAATAATATGGCATAACAGCATTGTCTGTGATAATTTAAAAACTAAGTGAAGTATTTCACTAATTCTGAATTATACTGTAATACAATTACAAGCATGAAACACTTCCAGCACTTCTAACTCTATGAACCATATGAAGCATCTCACTAATTCTGAATTCCACTGTGATACACTTACAAACATGAAACACTTCCAGCACTTCTAGCTCTATGAACCATATGAAGCATATCGCTAATTCTGAATTCCACTGTGATACAGTTACAAACATGAAACACTTCCAGCACTTCTAACTCTACGAACCATATGAAGCATCTCGCTAATTCTGAATTCCACTGTAATACACTTACAAACATGAAACACTTCCAGCACTTCTAACTCTATGAACCATATGAAGCATCTCGCTAATTCTGAATTCCACTGTAATACACTTACAAACATGAAACACTTCCAGCATTTCTAACTCTATGAACAATATTCTGAACTTAGTTATTAATACTATCAAAAATTGCAGTTGCCATGTGTGCAATTCCCAATGTAAATCGAACAAGAAACTTGGGAATTATTGTTTAAAGTTCTACGAATCAGTCTTTCAGATTGTAAATTATGAAGGGCCAGGTTTTCTTAAATGTACAATTTGATGTCGTAAGTGTTCTGGGGAATATTTCTCTGAGTATATACCTTACACAAACATATAATAATTTCTAACTGATAAACGATGAAAAGAGCTTTTCAAATATATATATAATATGTTGAGTTTGTATTACGTTTTTCCAGCAAACGAAAGAAATAAACAATTATGGGGTATTAAAAGTAGCATGTCGTCAGCAGAAATATTTAAGTTCAAAGCAATAATACAAACACAAAAATTGTAAGTATAACTCAAGCCTTTATTGCGATTAATTAGTAAACCGTTATGTTTTAAAAATTTATTATTAGCTGATCGTCCCATTACTTTTTCACACATAAAAATATCCAAAACAACATCTCGCCGTAATCATATGTTCTCCTTTACGGTTGTTTATTTTCAAGACAATAATTACAAAATTTTGAGCAAATAAAAATATTAGAGTCTAAAATCAATCCGGAAAGTATATAATTTGATTTGATCATACCCCAAACACAGTGTATCAGGAGATATTTTGGGTATGTCCATTTGGAGCTTGTAATAAAATTAGTTTTTTTAACCATGTGATCTCTTTTACGCATATATCTAGTGTAGATACTCAAATTATGTCATTTTGTTATATCATTATACACAACAGCCAAGACATTTGTCGTTATCAATAATTGAAATAGTAAGAGTAAATTGCATTCTTCAATAAAAATCACTGAACATGAAATTGCGTGAACTCCTTTATGTGTTCTCCTTTACTTCAGTTTTGCTTCAGATGGGAATATATAGAGTGTGCTTTTCCCGCCATATTTAGTTTCTACCATGTGCAGAAGTTTAGGGTGGATTTGAAATGTATTAGTCACAAATCAACACATTTTCCTGCAAGAAAAGTCCTTGAAAGCGGGATTACATAATAAATGTGTATCTCTTTAACTGTATAACTAGCATTCAAATGGTGTGTGTGATGGTAGTTTAAGGTTTAAATGACTGATAAATTACAAAGCTAAAGGGGTCTATTTATAAAAACAGATAATTGGGTACATGGTTAGATGCATGTAAAGGAGTTCACAGAATGGGTAAAGGAGATCACCATTTTAATTCAACTCCTTTGCACTTCTTAGTATAATGCCACATTATAATAAAAGCTTACGTTATTATCTGTGGAAGTAGTCTAATAGAAAATAACTATTCTTATTAGCCTGCTATAGATGGATTTATTGTAAAAATGTAAAGGAGATCATATTAATTTCTACACCTGTGTAACGAATTTGTTGTTATATAAATTGTTAATGTCAACGTTTGTTTGGATTGAGTTTATATTTAAAAACATGCCTATCTTATAGTGTTAGATATGTATTGCGAAACTCCCGCCTATTCTCCAAATTGTAAAAAATTCTCGAGAGTAAGAATCAAAAGTATATATGTATGTGTGCGTAAACGCTTTAATTTGCATTGTTACGTAATCTGAATTTTCTAGAAAAACCTTCCCATGCTTATAAATATAACCGATGCGCCAACGAGAGTATCTATTATTAAATCGCTATAGTCAGTGTGCTGTAAACTTCGGAAGCTATGACTGTGATTGTTATAACGTTTATCAATCGGAAAACTTCAG
>NW_013665750.1:607381-616406 GCF_000517525.1 Limulus polyphemus
CTAGCGTTGTAAGTCCGCAGATATACCGCTGTGCCACTGGGGGCATTTTTTTTAAGTAAGTAATTTTGGTAAAACCTACAGCTTGAGTCTTGAAAACGTTATTGCTCAATATATAGCTTCTATTTTCAGGCTGCTATATTTGAATGTGTATTTTACAACTTATAAGTCTCGGCTACAAGCTCGACTGTAGCTTAATTTGCCTTCTGGTTGAAAAGAGAATGTGCAATAATTTTTTTATTTGGTATCTGCAATTCGAGTTATACCTTATTCGACACATGACTAAAAGGCTAAGTCAGAGACCTCAAGGTCCAGAACTGCTGACCAAACAGAGGGCAACCAGTCAGTAGCATCCGACGTCTACAGAGATACTCATAACCAAATAGCGTGATCAACTGTTACAGTTATAACGCCCCATATCTGAAAGTGCAGGACGTGTTCACGGTTTATGACAAGGGCTCTAACCCGCAGTCTGACACTCTAACCATTTAATTTAGTCGGACCCATTTTAGAATAGTCAGATGTTAACATGCCACAGTAATGTTTGTTGTTAATAATTACCTTATTAAGTGTACTAAATAATATAATTGTTAGTGTTTTCTTATTATAAAAGTTACATTACGAAATATGTAATAAAAACGTGGTTAAAAGGAATAAAATCATTCAGGAATAATTAATCTTGTTATCAAAAGAAAATGAAATAATACAATTTAAAATTTTTGTTTTTATAAATCTCAGTTTTATTCATTTTTAAACTCCTATTGAAAATGGTACAACCGTGTACATTGTAAGCTTTTGTTTGTGTGTTGTGAAGCGCAAGCCTAAACAATGGGCCATCTATGCTGTTCCCTTCGTGCACATCCGATCTTTCAAAGGTTTAATCTCTAGTTGCAAATAGTCAAAATATTTGACATTGTTACGATCAGAATAGGTATTATATTGAAAGAAATATTAATTTATAAAGTGAAAAGATATAAACTATTTAATAAAACAGTATCACAAATCATATTTGTGATAATATAAGAGTTAAGGATGACATGCATACTCTCATATAACAAGGAAGCAGTGGAAACCAGTTATGTAAATTTAAGAAGGTCCTTTGATGGTTTGCAAACGTTCGTTGATTCGAACGATTTCAACATTTACGTTTGTGGTGATCAGATGTCAATCGGTATCATAGTTAGTAGCCGAAAACAAAGATGCTGAGTTAATTTTAATTCTAATTAACAATAAGCCGATAAAAATTATGTTGAATTAATTAAATGATACAGTATGTCGAAAGGAGATGTTATTGTTTTTACTGCGGCACTGTTTTTAATAACCATGCTAAAGTTATAGGTTGGGGTCTCAAACTTTTTTATACACATCAAGTGAGTCTCAAATTAAGAGTTTGGCCTATACGATCAATTAAGGTTTATTATCAATTAATAACTTCTTTTTTTTTTACAAAACTTATACTAATTATTAATTAGTTTTTATTATATGTTTCGGCTGTTGAGAAGCACTGTTTTCTACGTTGGTAGTGGCCGAAATTCGATCGTGAGTCGTCTTATCCACTCGACTAGGGTCTCTCTTCTTTCCCTTCCTTTTTAGAAATTTAATCAACCAACTATTTGAACATTTTCAAGGGGGTTATACGAGTTTTGCTGAGTTATATGCCAGGAGGACTGGGTGTTTTTTCAGTTACGTATTTATATTTCGTTTACTCAAGTGTGATTCCTATCCTATTATTTCAACATTATTCCAATTTATTGTATGGTATTCTTCTCTGACATGATGGTTTATGGCAGATAGATAGTTATTACCGAGTCTTGTGTGTATATTGAGTTTCTAAATTCTAGCTTTCCTTGGTCCTTTTGTTTCCCCAATGTGTTAGAATCCGCATTCACAGAGAATGGTGTAAATGGAGTTTTTCCCTCTCCATTGGGTCTTTCGTTGGTTTCGTGTGTTCGATCGTATTATGTTGTAGCTTCTGAAGGCTTATATTGGCTATGTATCCTCCGTATGTTTTAAGGAGAACCTCTGACATAGTGTAATGTGTCTGTATGTCTGCAGGTTTCTTCGTGTTTATTCTCTTCTTTATCAAGTGTCCCGGGTATCCAATGTTAAGGATAATTGTACTGGTGTGTTTTTCTTCTGTCTTCTTCATTTCTTCGGTATTACAAATTATGTTCATTTTTGAAACATCAAGATGGTTACCAAGACATCATACGTCATATGTACATCATCTAAACTTTCTAAAGGATGGCATTCATCTTTTGCATTTACGATCATCGCATATTTTGTCTCACGCCCCACTACTGAAGGCAAAACAAACTAAGGTGGTGATTTCTCTATGTAAATTAGTCAAATATAAAAAAATGAGAGAAATAGTACCTATAACATTGTAAACAAATGACTATTAAGCACACAACTATATATACTTTTATCGCCAAACTGACGTAACACAACCTATTCAAAAATGGCTCATGCTGCGAACAAAAAGGAATAAGTTGTGAATGAAGAACCTGTTACTGCATTGCTCGAATGAATTTGGTTGGTGTCTGAGCAAGCCTAGTATTTTTGTTTGTTAATCAGAAATAGCTGATCTGTTAAGCTACGAACAGGTATCCGTTTTATTTAAACAAAGGTTTATATGTAGCTTAATACATTAAGTGTACACCCCATTATTTTTCATTGGTAGATTATCTTTAATCAATAAAAAATTATAGATTACACTGTAACAAAAACAAAGCTACGTTCAATCACAATTCAAGATAACTTTGTTCGTTACGAAACAACACAGAATTTTAAACCTGCGTGATATTATATTTACATAAATTTTATATCACTCACAATCCATCAAACTTTAAACCTACATATAACAAATAAATAAAGCACTTTTAGAAAGGCCATGATGCAGTCGTAAAACTACAAAGAGCTATAAAATATAAGGTTTAAATTAATTCAATTAAAAATGAGACACTGACAGACAGACACTCCAATAAACACGCAGAAAAGAACTAACTTGTTAAACCAAAAAACCCATTTATTCAACAAACAGATAAATGAACGGATATATACATTATATTTTCAACTTTATCTTATGTATATATCTTCGATTTGTCTCTATATATTTAGTAACGTAAATTAGCTTAAAAGCTTAATAAATTACAATGCAGAGAGAAAATGTACCCTCTATATTAACTATTCTAATGTTTGAAAGATCCAATGATTCACCACTTCATCTTGAAAGTTTTAAAAATCTGTAATCTTGTATAATTTAACAATATGATACACTTATCTTATTATCGACTATTGTTAATTCACACAAATACGCCTCAGTAAAGTACGATACTGATCTTCAGAGCTCACTCTTCGTATTGAATGTACACAATTATTCCAAATATTCAAAGTGTCCACTCTGAACTCAAAGTGAGTGAGAACACAGAGGTAATAAACACAGTTATTACAGAGTTCACCATGTGGATCTCTTCCTCGTTGATTTTACATTGTTCTCTTACGTTATATATCTTGGGTAATGGAATCTAATATCAAGATAATTTAGTCAGTTATAGCTTCTAATGTAGCAAAAGGATGAGCCTAACCTTCCCTGGTGTATCATAGTTATATAAGGACTACCTCAAATGAAACCGAATTTATTTTCCATACATTCATTAATTCCTATTGTTTAGTAGCAGCGAATATGTAATACAAAACTTTGACAAAGTATACACGTGTATATACACACATATATATGTAGATAGAAAGGGAGGAGGCGTGATTGTATCCCTCTACTGCTGTTAGACTAATCAATACCTTTGGGCTTTGCAAATGTGGATGCCAATGAAACGCTTGAATAAGAATGATCCTAATGTATGCAGAACTCTTGTATACAAGAATACTGAGACGTGTAAATGAATGACAAAAGACGTTCATTAAAGTGCATCCGTACACGACCTACCTTTATAGGATGACGTTCAAGTTTTGCATTTACGATCATCGCATACTCTGTCTCACGCCTCACAACTGACGTCAAATTCTAAGCTTACAAACTAAAGTGGTAACTTCTCTAAGAAAATAAGTGAAATATAAAACAAATAAGACAATTGGCAACTATAACATTGCAAATATGTGACTTTACTAAACACACAGCACGTCTTTAATCGCAATCTCATTATGAAGTATTCGGAAGCATTAGAAAAATCATTAAGTTTTATAATAAACAATAACAAAAATATCATTGCAATTTACATGTGTTCAATTTGTAATGACAAATGAGTACAACAAAGAAGCGTGAAAATAGCGGTTTTGTTCAGAAGTTATTTCCCATTATGTGATATTTTATAGCTCGACTCCCTATTGTTCATGTTATCTTAATATTACGTACTTATTATGTATGATTATTTGACAGAGTTTGAAAATTTGTATTGAATTTGTTAAGATATAGGGCCTGGCATAGCCTGGTGGTTAGGGCGCAGGACTGGCCAACTGCGGGTCGCGGGTTCAAATCCTCGCCCTTTCAACTATGAGAGCGTTATTAGGTGATGTTCAATCCCACTATTCGTTAGTAAAATAGTAGCCTAAGAGTTGGGGGTAAGTCTTGTTGACTAGCTTCCTTCCCTCTAGTCTATCACTGCTAAATTAGGGACGGCTAGCGCAGATAGCCCCCTAGTAGCTCTGCGAAAAATTCAAAACAAACAAACAAACATTAAGATATAGAGACATAAGGTATATATTTTGTGTTATTATATTTAGGTCATAATTTCTTGCTAGCTATTCCACACTTCTAAGTTCTCTTTTTTTTTTTCGTTACGAACTTAATTCCGTCTAGTTTGGGATCGGCCGGTATTTTTGTAAGACAAGAATTTTTACATCCGAGTGGCTGGCCCAGTTGGCAACCGTATAGGACAAGCATGTTCAGCGACGGGGATTCGAACTCGCGACCCTCAGATTGCGAGTCGAGCGCCCGAACCACCAGACCATGCCAGACCCCATACGTTTTCTTAATGATGCTAATGAATAAAAAACACTGACAGTGCCACATCGGATACTATCATCCATTGCAACAAAATCCGTTCTGATTACATATAATTGAGTCCAATATCACATGAAATAAATCCGCTCCTCCAAAGCCAAATAAGCTCAATACATCCACTCATATTGATGTCTTTCCATATCATAACGGGTGCAAACAAGTATTCGTCATTCATATGTGGTGAACAGGTGATCGACGACGTTAATGCAAATCATGACGATTTTGACAAAAGTCCAAACGAGCCACGCTGTGCTGTGTGGTCCTTTTCTTTGATGTCCTGAAATTCATAAAGTGGCGAAACTAACAATCATGATGGGCTGGAAAAAGTTTTCACATAGCATAGTTGACCTTCCACGATCCTGTCCAGACTAGTCTAAAGACCATTTTGATATCGTTTCCACAACCTCCTCATGAGAACCTGCATACTATTAAATGAATCGCCACTTGTCTCTGTGCTTGTCCGTTTGCTAATAATTTGAACAGCTCTAACAGTCAGTATATCAGTCAAAAAATCACCGTCACACTGTCACTTGATCATGCAATAACTAAAATCAATACCCAAAATAATAAGTTTCCAGATAGTTCAATATCAAGACAAAAGGGGTGCAATATTTTTCTGGATTAAGTAAGACGTGCAAAATAAGAAAAAGCATCCGGGTATTCTATCAAAAGCACGCGTAAAAGTTCCAGACAACTTAAGACATATCAATTTTTGAAAGTTAGTTCAGGTTTAGTTTTCCGAGTCATTAAATTTCGTTTATTCTAGTTTCTAACTTTAAAAAGAAGCATTATATCGTATTCATTCTATTATAAACAATTAACTGTATGCAATTTTAAGGAACAAACATAACTAGTACAGATTTGTAACAATTCAGTCTGTAAATTATATATTATTTTAGTAGAACAAAGCATTAACAGACAAATGGTAATTTTGGGTTGAATAAAATTCTGTCTTGACAAAATCTTGCATGGCCACGTGGTAAGAGCGCTTGACTCGCAATCTGCAGGTCGTGGGTTCGAATCTTCTTCTCCGAAAATTCTCGCAATTTCGATCATGGAGTATTATAATGGTGACGGTTGGAAAAAGAGCAGCCCAAGAGTTGGCGGAGGTGGTGATGACTAAATGCCTTCCCTCTAGTCTTACACTGCTAAATTGAGGACGGCTAGCCCTCGTGTAGCTTTGCGCGAAATTCAAAACAAATCAAACTATAAACTGAAATCGTGTTATTTCGTTTGAAGAAGTTACTCGGCTTGCTCTATTCAAACATTCCCTTAAGAGCATATACACGTATGATCTAGAGCGCAACGTTAAAGCAAATAAGTAGAAAAAAAAAGAACTGATATAAATCAATAAAAGAAGTTTTTCCTCACTTGAGAGATTTAATTAAAACAAAAGCGTTTAGAAAATAAAACTAATATAGCATTTGATATTAACACATATGTGGAAAAGTATTGATTTCATCAAAGGAAGGAAAATATTCAGCTTCTCATCTTGTTTACAAAATAACAGTTCAATTTTATAGAAAGGTATGTTCTTACCTGATTGGCAGAGAACCACAAATAGAAAATAATTAAGACAAGTCGTATTCATGCAGTTCAGTTTTATATTGCAATCTATCCTGACGAAATCGTAAACAGAAATATTGGTACTGACTTTAGTTATACATTTCTATGTTTGTTTTGCACCATCGTTATAAAGTATGTCTTAACTAGCTCTTTGCACATAAAAATAATCTAAAAACATTTATTTTATTCGTCACACTATGAGTAATTCTTTCACCAATTGTTTCTTTTCAGCAATGCGACTATTCACTCGATTGTTATAAGTACAGGGAGTCCGTAAATCTTAAAATTATTGTTTTATGTATTATTAAGACAGCACAGCCTGCCCAGTAGAACATACTCCCTGCTTCCTGTTCAATTGTCGACTTACTACAATATTTGGTTCCAAATAAATAACACAAAATATTTAATGTGTTCTTCCTCTTCAAACCACACATATGTTTTCTTAATATGCTTTCTAAAAGATAAAAACATCAAGGATGACAGTGACAATTGTCAAAAACCCACATTTAGTAAGATGCAAAATTTATACTTTCAAGTTATTGAAAAAAAATGAATTTGTTCATCTGTACATCACGTTTGAAGGTTATGCCGGTCAAACACTAAACCTAAGACCACTAACCCTATCGGTCCAAATGTTTATTGCTTGTGTCGTTTTTGTCAATACTATACTTATGTAGTTTCTCGTTCTCTACAAGGGCCGTCGTTAGCATAGCCTTGGCTTGTTAACATATAGCTGCAGTATAGTTAAAGATATTTCAAATAAATCTCCTTCCCAAGAGAACTGATAATTTATAGAATTTTAAAACGCCTTTAGATATATTCTAACGATAAATTATGATCACACTCTGGTATACAGTTCTATCACATAAAGGAGAAGAATTAGATGGTTTGAGAACTAGAATGCTGAAGTTGAATATATATATAAACAAATAGATTTACGAATGAGTAAGATGCGATCAGTTATTATCGATTATTTAGTAGATAAATTATCAAATTATAATTATTTTAAACATTACAACATTTACAAACATGCTTAAAGAATATAACAGTCCTACGAATTTAAACTTCATAAAGTTGTTTTGGTTTTAATAACGGATTTTTCATAATTCAGCTACGCAGATTTCGAAAATAATATTAATTTTTTCTCGCACGTAAGGAATTTTTACAAATCGGGGGAAAAAATCTTACTTAGATCAAATTTTTATTTCGTTTTCCACAATGAACATTTTCTATTATTGTGTTTGTTAATAAAAATACAAACAAACAGAAGAAAAGGGAAGAACATTGATGTCAAACAAATATGAATCCTCATTCATCCTAATTTTTTGGTGAAATCCACATCTTTTAGTCTCAAAACTACGTGTTGTGGTCTTTCTTTTATGTATTGTGTTATGACTTTTTGTGAGATATCTGTACGTGATGGAGAAAAATGGATATCATTTTCGGATTCAGCGTACAGGAATTACTGTAGGACAAAATTCAAGACAATAAAACCATCGCAGGCCTGTGTAATTATTACATGTACAAAATATGTCTACGATTTCTACTCACTGTGAAACCAGCATTTAAGATTTATTTAGTAGAAAACAAATGTTATTCTCTAGGCGCTTTAATGTTTCTTGAAAGGGTTATTAGGTCAGGACGTAGTGAAAACACTGTTAAGAGTCCGCTCTTTACAAAATGTACTTGTGAATTTTGAGTTCAAGAATCACGTTAATTCGAACCAAAAAAGAGGAACGTGTTAAATCCTGTTACCTAAGGTTGTATTCTCATATTTTGTTGAAGTTATACAAACTTCACATTACACAATTTACATTATTAACGAAGGTAGTAGAAGTTTTACAGATCATGTCAGGGTTCATGAATTTAGAGATTATTTTATTCCCAATACTGTTCCAAAGCTATATATATTCAAGAAAACTGGGTCAAACATTTAATTCGTTTAAATCATTTTAGACACTTTTAAGATATTATATATAATTTAAACGAAGGTGAGTAAGGCTATAACTAGCAAATAAGCCTACTGCCAGTAAAACAACAATAACACAAAAAACAGCCATTCAATTATACAAAAAAAAATCAATTATCACTGCGTAGAAATTACAATAAAACGTGAAACTGGGTTTAAATAACATCTAAGTTCATACACTTCTTTATTGTTACTTGTTATAAAGGAAAATATGAGAAACAAATATTAATCTGTGATACTACCACCAAAAAAATAATTTAGATGCGTGATTGACTTCGTGTTGGTTAAGTTACTTCTAAGACTTCAAATTCGATGACGAGGAACTCACTTTGAGACTAATAATGCTTGGAGACGGCTTGAATGGGTAATGAAGAAAAACTTTAATATAAGTTTAACATAACAGCAAGTGTAGAACGTTTCGACAAGGTTTTGTCAAAACGTTGTACATTTGCTGTTATGTTAAACTTATATTAAAG
>NW_013665750.1:616749-643723 GCF_000517525.1 Limulus polyphemus
CTTTAATATAAGTTTAACATAACAGCAAATGTACAACGTTTTGACAAAACCTTGTCGAAACGTTCTACACTTGCTGTTATGTTAAACTTATATTAAAGTTTTTCTTCATTACCCATTCAAGCCGACTCCAAGCATTATTACTTCTAAGATGATACATCACATGAAATTCGATATTTCTATAAACACTACAAAATGATAAGACTAACGTAAAATTATAGGCATTCCTAAATATCAATAATTCTGTGAGTAGGTTTGTCTAACATATTTTCTTATCTACACTTCAGGTCCACAAACTACTATTTAATTATTTTTTTTCTTTCATTTACTTGTACATTTATATTTCTTCAGTAATGTTTTCATTTTAGTTAATTAATTTTGTTTTCAAAGATCAAGTACTCATAATTCTGGGTTTAAACTGTTGTTAGTTTTCAGCAATACTGAGTGTATCGTTGTTTAGTTATTTATTTTAATACAAGATATTACCGTGCTCTGGGAAAGGCTGGTTCCAACTGTGAATCTCCGACAGAAGAAGTATCGCCTAATACGATCAGATATCCACGGATCACTTCTTGCCCGCTTATTGTAACGCCTCATGAAGTTGAGCATGATCATATGCGTACTGATACGCCTACGGTTTGAGCGTTTGCACGGCTCAAGATCTGTATATTACTACTTCTTATGACGATACATTTTCATCCGCAGATCATATCAAAGATGATGTCACACACTAACAGAAAATTGTTCTGTTCCTTAATTGTCATTGTCGTCGCATTTGCAGGTTTTCTGTACAGTATAATAAAATGTTCACTGGTTTAAATATACGTTCCAAGATTAAAATGTCATTGTCGTTACACGTCACATTTGCAGGTTTTCTGTACAGTATAACAAATGTTCATTGGTTTAAATATACGTTCCAAGATTAAAATGTCATTGACTATGTCATAAATGAGTTCAAAAATAACACCCTTAAAATAACTTTCCTATACAACTCTTCGAATAAAAACAAGCTTTAACATCTAAGCTGTACGCATTTTCTTAGATAATCACAGGTGAAGTTCGCCCACGTTCGCTTATCACAAATAAGCTTGAAGTGAAAATCAAAAAGGACTTGAAAGTTAGTCTTAAACCAATTCAAACTGCTTTTCAGTCCTCCCACGATAATAAATCGGACAGACACATTCCTTCGAAATACATTATAAATCTATTATTCATGATTAATATCACTAAGTAATTATTTTCGATTCTTATATCTATTATTTTTGCCAACCGCGTGTTTTTTTTGTGAAGCTTTTTTTTCATAATATCTTCATAGGGTGCTTATTAGTAACTGAGTTATCCCTTTTTATAGTTACGTTCAAAAACTTATAAATTTCAAATAACGAAAAAATTATTTAGCTCTCTGTAAAGTTCGGGAAACGTTAGCTTTGTTGCGGATTTTCGGAATATTATTATGAACAAATATTCTATCGCTCCAACATTGTCAACTACAGCCATTGATTACACCCATGATATGCATTTTCTAAAACGGTTAGGTAATTTGCTGGTTTGGGAGAAATTTTCCTATTTTCATCCAGTGATATAATAAAAAGTATCAGAACATTTTTTAGATACTGCCACATTTTATAACAAAAAATAAATAAATAAAGACGAATTATGTCTTCATCCCGTGATATCTCTATTTCTAAAGCATGCTGCTGATTTTGTTTTCATTATAATAAAGGCTTTAACTGAAACATAAAACTGCTCGATCAACTAATTCACGCTGATTATGCTGTTCTCGGTCTAAGTAAATTCTTCCGTAGCTTACCTACATTTGCTGAGTACGGAAAGCATAATTATGGTATGCTTAAAATGCAGTCCGGTAAAAATGTGATTATATTTCGAAATCATTATATTACTATAAGAGCATTATAACTCTCTCTCTTTCTTGTAGATTTGTTTTTTCACTTTCTTACAAATATTTTAATTTTCATAAAAACAATATGTAACAAATCTCTGAGACAGATTGCACAGAAATTTAAAACGCTCGTGAAGCATATATAGTAACTAAATCAATAATATAGTCACACAACTATGACATAGATTAACTGTAAGCGCAGATATATATACAGATATTTTCTTCAAACCAAACGTTTGGTACGAGAGTTCTCTTAGAACTACTTATTGCAGCAAATATGGCAACAAAATCATTTCAGAACAAAAACATCAGGCCTGGCGTACTCTACAAAAATATACGTCATGTACACTATTTGTAATATACAAGTACATGTTAAGCCTAAATTAAGAAAAATTAATTTTTTTATTACAAAATGAAACAACAACGTCAAAACTAGTCTTGGATAATATCGCAAATGAACATGAAATAAAGCAGTAATCAATACAATACTCCTTAAAGTCATCAACCGTTAACTAACAGTCGAAAACAGTTCCGTCATATAAACACATAGTATTTAGTAATAGAGCAGAACAATATTTATAGGAGATATTTTAACCAAAAGACACAAAAAATTATCCTAATAAAATCCCAGAATGGAAATAAATAGTGACGTGTAATAAGACACCCACAACAGACAATATCGGCTAGTTTAAGCTGAGCAGAGAGTTACAGCCTAAGGTTTTCCAAAGGCAAAGAATAATAATAACAGCTTCTACAGCAGGATCACTAACACTTCGTTACACGTTCACAAAAAGATCCCAAGAAACGCTTGAGGAAGTTACTGAAACTACATTCCGTATATCATTTTTGGATAAACACCATATCATAACACATTCACGATACACTGAAAGTACTAATAATGAACACAAATGGCAAACCAAGTCACCGTAGCCAGCTACACAAATTGTCTTCACCACAGCTTCAGAATGTACTATTCTTGGAGACTCTCTCCAGACGCTTTGATTATTTCTATTTCAGCTAGAGATCTCGAATTGAGAATACTGATAATTTTACTAGAACGATTGTACGAGAGCGCCGCCTCCAGAAGAGGGTCACGGTTACTGAACGTAGGCAGAACAAAATGTGATTCTAATACGCGTGCTCGTTTCGTTGTCATGACGACGAAGATGGCTGTTAGTATTCTCCGAAAACCTGAAGGATCAGAATCGTCTGTAGACTAGCTCCTGCGTCAAATTATCCAGTAGAGTCTAGATGTTATAACTTTATTTCATATACGTAATAGACCTCTAGGGATGCGCTACATTTTGTATTATGAGAAGAGAGTGTTTTTTAACAGCTAGGAAATGAAATAGTATAATAAACTGTTTGTAAAATCGTAGACCACTTGTATATGTAACTTATGTCATTATGAAGGACGTTGGGTGAAAATACCTTAAGAAATAAAATACTATATTTTAAAAAAAACGATAAAATATTCATCTTAAAATCTCACAATAATACATTCAGTGATGAAAGCAATTTTCATGATAAAAATGAATAAGTTTAAATTGATTAAAAACACCTAAAAAACATATCAAAGTAGTAATTACTAAACCGAGTAGAAAAAAAAAAGCTCTAATTACTTCATCAATATGAGAAATGATGAGGTGTCGTAAAGAACGAGGAAAGTAAATGTTTCAGTGGTGCGTGTTCTTCTGGGTCCCTCTTTTTTTTAAATTACTAGCTGAAAGTACACGATCAACGCACGGATAAAACATAGAAGAGTTAGATCTGAACTCCGATCCCTTATCTCACTCTTCTGAGCGACCTTAAGCGTATATGCCAGGTTTGGTGACAATTGGTCAAACGATTTACCAGTTATAAGTGGACACTACACACAAGAAAAATACAGAGCTCCCATGGGAGTGACATTGGGGAAGAGTCAAGCCAACCTCCCCAATTTCACTCCCGTGGGAGCCCTAAGGGTACATTCGAAGTTTAGTGACAACTGGTCCAGTTTTTTTCGCCAATTATAAAAGCGCGCGCACAGAGAGAGAGATTTTTAATAAATAATGGTTTTGATAAGGCGATTTCACTAGTAACTAAATGAACGTACCTTATGGGAATTATCACATGAATATTTCTTAACTATATAGTACGTTTCTCTCAACCTGTATGTATGCAGGTTTTCTTTTATCAATATTGAAAACACATTTAATCAAATTCTTGCCCTTCAGTGGCTCAGCGGTAAGTCTGCAGGCTTACGACGCTACAAGTCAAGTTTTGATATCCATGGTGGGCAGAGTAGAGAAAGTCCATTGTGTAGCTTTGTGTTTAACGAATCAAATTATTTCATGTACCATGATTCTACTTCTAGCTTACAAAAAAAAAAAACTCTTACGTCGCCAGCCCAAAATTATCAGTGTCGAATATTTAATATCAGAATGTCCTGTAAAAGGAAGTCTTTGTATATATGGTGTTACCTGCTAAATAAACATGTTCCATTGTGTTTATATATTAAAGGCACACAATAAAACTCATTAATTTATCAAATATTTGTTTAGTAATATGCGAAATTTACTATCAAGTAACAGGTATTGTTTATAACAAAGTTATAGAAAATACTCAGCAATAAGTCTCAAGACTTATAACGCTAAAAACCAGGTTTTGATACTCGTGGTGGACAGAGCACAGATAACCCATTGTGTAGCTTTGTACTTAATAACAAACAAACACGCTTATTAAATATTTGTATTCCGTAGACGTTGTCTAACTATATAGGAAATTAAGGTTAAATGTATTGAACACGTGAATAATATCCAGAAATTTTGGGGGTATATATAATTAACCATAAGATAATTAAAGAAAAAAGGTGTGCAATTATCATAAAACTGGAAACTACTTAAATATTATGTTGTAGTACGTTACTTTACAATGAGGAGTATCTTGTACTTCAATGTATTAAATCATTTATGTGTATATAAAGTAATGAAGTTGTAGGGTCCATTCACACAAGTTATGTATACACATTGTTTAGTCATGTCTATTTGTCTGATTTTTATATTTATCTAGATAACGATATGATCCCAAAAGTTTGTTTAAAGCATTCTTATGTTTTTAAACAACAATGACGAACTTTCAAGGTAAAAGTTTCAGACGTAACTACTTGATGTTTACAAACAATTGATAGAGTCAGAATCATTGAAGTTGGCTCATGAGTCATCGTTTCAAATGATCAAAAGACACAGACCATTGTTTATTAGGTGCAATGATGCGTGCAAGATACACCTCGATGAAGTTTCATCAAGTATGCACAAGTCAATGATAAATAAGATATTAAAAAAGTACGCACTTATATGTTTAGAGCGTATGCGTAAACAATCGGAGAGATGGAGCAGTTAAATGCTTTTTGGTTGTTGTTGTTTTTTTCAATTATGCAAAATACACATCTGATTTCTCTAACCTCTTTTCCTTGGTCGCGATTGCTCTGGAGAGTGAGTAAGTAAAGACGGTGGAAATCCTAATAATCTATTACGACATACCGGATATAGCGTACCAGGACTCTGAATCCGACAATATGTGGTTCGCGTGTTGTTGGTGCAAAAAAGAGCTCCAGAATTTTAGGCTGTGGTTGCGCTATGCGAGTGATTATTAAGTCAGGTAAGATTAGTCTAAAAGTTGACGGTTGAACACAGAGAACGGCTATGCAGATAGTCTATGCTTTGCGCAAAAGGTGTGAGAAAAACAACAACACGTGCAACCCTAATTAGATAACGATTATATTTTCTGTCTCTAGTACGATATTTGTTTGTAGTTATGCACAAAGCTACACAATGGGCTATCTGTGCTCTGCCCACCACGGGTGTCGAAACCCGGTTTCTAGCGTTGTAAGTCCGCAAACATATCGCTGTGCCACTGGTGGGCCAAGTAAAGTAAGTACATTATTCAATGCAGTTAAAAGATAGTCGTACTTGTAATGTAAAATCGTTAACGTTCGTGAAAATCTGTTATATGATGTTCAGTCATGTGAATAATTGGTCATTCAGTCAATGCTCGCAAGTAAACATCTGACATGTGTTTTGTATCGTTACAGTTTATTATATTTGTCTGACACCAATAGTGCATGTTTTTGAATTAGAGTGCTGACAAAAAAAAATCCTCAGATATTCTCGACCACTCTTCTGAAAGATATATTTTCAGATCATTATTAGTGTCTGAGATCATTTGATGGAATGCGATGCGTCTCCCATGAGCTTTCTCGAATATTCTGGATGTTTCTGAAGCGTTAGGTGAAAAGTGCTCCATTCAGTGAATTTCTTCTTCAAGGAATGTCATCGACCAATTTATCACGGAAAAGTGGGTGTTATCAGGGCTGAAAGGGGTAGCATGTTTGGTGTGATGGGGATTCGAACCCGAGACCCCCAGATTGCGAGTCAAGGCCTTTATCCTATCGGTTTTCATTATAATCTCGCAACTTTCAATAAGACCACCCCTCACTCTTGTTTTATCAAGAGAAAATAGGTTAAGAGATAATAAACTATTCCTACACGATAACCCTTCCATCCTCGGATCATTTTAATAGGTTAAGAGGTAATAAACTAATCCTACACGATAACCCTTCCATCCTCGGATCATTTTAATAGCTCTCCTATGAACCCTTTCCAGTAAGTAAACGTCCTTTGATAGATAAGACAAAAATTGTACATATTGATGGTTGGGGTGCGACTTGTTGTAAGTATCTTATTAAATAGTCCACGAACACAAGTTAATCTTCCATATTCTTTTTGTTTTCCAGTTCCATTAAGTTACATACCATTCACAAAAATGATCAATTTTCAGTTGCGTCACACTACCTACGCGACCTCAAACAATGTCAAAACGTATTTCTGAAACATGTTGTTCCACCGTAAGGACTTGCATATTCAAAATTGTTTAAATGTAACGTATTCAACCTTCTGTAATCAACAATTACACGGAACTTTAAGAATGTATGTAAGGTGTTTACATCTGAAAACATCTTTGAAACAATAAAACATGTTTTTTATAAGTGCAAGAAAATGTTGTTAAGCAAAGTTTAACTTATAACTGTATTTTTTAGGCTTTACAGTATACAGACTTACTTTTCAGGAAGAATAAGATAAACAAGCTGACTGAAATTCCAAAGTTAACTGAAAAGGCCACGTGTTGAAAAGTTCAAAAAAAGAGACGGTTTTTGGAAATTATTTTTTTAATTTGTAACAGTTTTAACTTTTTTTGTAATTTCCAGAAGTTTGTAATTGTCTAAGAACATAAAATAAGAAAAATGTTCGATTAAAAATAGTTATGGAAAATTTGCCAGTATTGCTGCGAACTCAGGTCTAAGTTTAGTATTAAAATAAAATCACACATTATTCATAAAAGATTTGTAAGATGGTTATCACTTGCTGTAGGGATACTAAAAATAATTTCCCATATGTAGCATAATTATTAACTAGACTTAAATATTGTAACTTTATTTAACTGTTATATTAGGACATAACTTATAAAAGGAATTTTATAAAATTTACAAATGTAGATTTTCATGAAGTTTTAGATTGAATAGTTAGTAATGAGGATATTCAACCAACCCATTCTTAATAAAGATACTTTTTCCCAAGGTGACAAGAGATTCGAATCACTTAGACTTGTTTTCACCAGCAAAAATTTTAAATGAATACCAGGTTCATATTCATGTTGAAATTGTTACCTCTATTGAAAAAGATGAGCTATAAGACTTATAATACTACTTTTTATAGTCAACTATGTATGTGCAATTTTTTAACGAATGAGTGTTTTTTCTAAGAATATTTCATTAAGGATGCACACTGACCCTTTGTTAAATCCACAAATTAAATAAAGTTTGAGAAAAAAGCTCAATAAATAAAAATCAATGTAGCGGAAAATGAAATATGACAAACATTTATTGCATGTACTGCTGAGAAATTAATTTGATTATTCGACATAATCGAACCTATAAAAATCGATTACAACGATTGGTTAAAATAATCGAGTAATCAAAATTACGATTAAATCGATTAATTTCATGAAAGCAATTAACTAGTATTCCCAATTATCACTATTTTCTATTATTCCAGCTATCCATTATATTTGTTTTTTGTTGATAATTTTCTTCTGTAAATTATTTTTATATCAAAGCTTATTTAGAGGAAATTTGATTTATCTGAATCATTCCTTACATTCCGAACTGTAATTTTAATCTATGGAGAAGCGACTTACAAATCTGATGCTTTACTTTTTTGTGGCAAAAATTACTAGCCTAAAAATGGGCTATTTATTCATACGGAAAATGCATTTTAACACTTAAATATTTTAATTTTCTCTATGAAGTACGAGTCTTCATTCATCCAACCAATATATTACGCTGTTAGTATTTAAATATCAAACAATTGTAAATAAAATTTAGCTGTTTTCGTACACTTTTTTAAACAACATATCAGAATTACAAAATAAGCCAATTACATCGAAACAGCAAGTGTTTTTAGTTTTCTAATACAATATATATATGTATTGATTATTTTTAAGTTAAATTTTTCTCGCAAATAAAGATTTATTTTTGAGTAGGATAAGCTTTAGTATAACAGCAAGATGTTTTAAAATTAAGAAAATTATTAAACTCAGGAATATTACATATGTATAAGCATATACAACAATTATTAGTATTTATATATATATATGTTAAATGTAGTATTTGAACTGTTTCTTAGATTTTAGTATTGTGATATTGTAGTAACAACTATTTACATAAGTTTGTATTAAAGATAATAGTAAGTGTTTCAAGGACATTAATATACGTAAAAAAAGAACATTTAATAGAATACGACACTGGCATAAAGAGCAAATCACAGAGAAAATTATATGAACAAATAAAAAATAGATTAATTTTCATCAACACACACCTTAGTTTTCTGTTTTGTATATGATAAAATATTCATTATTATTTGCAAACATTTTGTTTAAAAAAATAATCATGTTTAAACTAAGCATTTAAAGTCTAGAGTTTCAACATATTTTATATAGCAACTGAACAATAATGCTTAAGATGTTAGCATATATTTTATTATTAACACAATCCGCTGTATTTAATCTTCAAACATTGTGTAATCCTAAACACATCCTAAACAGGTTACCAAAACAGGAATAAGCTGGTGTTTAGTGATGTTTAAGAATTGAAACATCCTTTTTTGTAAAATTTAATCAAACAGTAAAGGACGGGCATGGCTAAATGATTAGTATGCAAGGTGTGTAAATCCGAGAATTCGTGGTTCGCGTTCCGTTGTTGCAAAAAACGCGCTCTACACTTTGGGGCCGCGGGTGCGTTAGAAAAGTGATGGTAAAATCCAATTATTCAGTCAGACAAGAGTAGCTCAAAAGTTGGTGGTGGGTAATTTTCACTAGCTGCCTTCTCTTTAATCTTTAGCAATTTAAAGTTGCGTAAAAAATTCTAAAAACAAATACAAGTCAAGAAAATGACAAGCAACAAAGCAAACTGAAACAGTCATAAGGATTAAAGAAACGATTTGGCTAATACTTAAATATGCATAAAACTAAAGTTTATTTACTTACACACACAAAAAAATCATGATTTCTATAGTAGCCAATAATATAGACTAAATCAAAAAGACAGACATTATTAGAAATTCTTTTGACAGTTTAATTTGCTGAACGTCTATTTTTTCATATATATACTTGTTGGTTATATATTACTACGAAACATGTTGGTACGGCCCACAATCTAAATAGGTATGTGATAATAACTGGGAAAGACTTCATTTCCTTCCATTAGCAAAATATAGTGAGTAAATGAAAGAACATTTTCACAGGTATCATATCTTGAAACTATAACCTTAAGGCTATAAAAACATTCTAGTTAAGTATACTCTAACTCTTATGATACACTCCACCATAAGACTGCAAAAATTAGAAAAAAAACAACTAAACGAACCCAGTTATTTTGCATGTTCTTGCATTTTGTCAATTTGAATTGTAACAACTGATATCCTAAAGTATGGGGTAATATCGATGTTGAATCCATTTCATACTGGAATCACAAGGAAAACGTTAAAACATGTATCAAAGACGCTGTGATGTTTCCTGTACAAGATTTATTTTAGAAACAAATAGCAGTTATAGATCTAGAACTAGCGACAATAAGTTGCCATGATACCTGGCCAATAATTGTTTTTGTTACACTTCTCTCATTGCTCTGTCTCTCTCGCCATGTTTGTTACTGTACTGCGTGACGCCTAACAACAACCTCTCTCTTCTTTCCAGTATCTTCTTAATTGTGTCAGTTCTTATTCGTTGGAATCTGAGGAGAATTTTTCTCCCCATTTTACTGGTATTGAAGAAATTAGGACTGTAGAAAATCAAGTAAGGGATTTCAAAAAGGAATTTCAATTAAGAAATTTTATAACATATTTTTTATCTCTCCTGAGCTTCAAAAGATCTAGTTTCCATGACAACGAAACTCGTCAAGCATTATCAACTACTGCGACTAATCTAATACTAAAGAGCACGTGTGGTCAGTGCTGTTTACAAGCTTGTATACCTCACGAGAGAAAAGGCCAAATCTCTTGTGATAATAAAAGGAAATAATGTGTCTCCATCGACTTATTTCCTCAAATACAACAAATATTTATTTCCAATGTTACACTTCTCTCGAGGTTAGTTTTACCCGCATAAATAGAAAAAAAAATGTGTAATATACGAAACAGACTAAGAAAACAAAAATGGGACGAAAAATTAGAATAAGATTGAAAAAATTCACACAGAAAAACAACAACAAAATTTTGTACGAGAAAACTAAACATTAGTTCAGAATAAATGTGTACAAAATTCCATAGGAATGCATCATTTTAGTGTATTTAATTATGCAGGTAAAATACAGCTTGATAGTGAAAACTAAATAATAAATTAGAAAGTACAGGTGATTACAACATCTCTAACGAAACAGAAAATGACAGTTTGACAGACTGAAATAAAGAAATAGAGATAATAATTTTCAGTCTTAAAAAGCAATATTACCAACTGAGAACTAATCTAATAACAAAGCTAGACAGTAATAAATATGCGTTTTATGGTAAATAGAGGTAAGGGAGGACACCATCAGATAAGGAAGAATATCGTGGATGCTAAAAGAAAAGAAAATTTAATAACGAAATTAAACATTCTGGAGAAACCACAAGACAACGAAACGATAAAACAAGTTTATAGCTGTTGGCAATAATTAACTATTATGAAACATCGGTAAGTTGATGAACTTTGAGCATTTACGCTGCAATGATGGGTAAAAATTCAAGTAACAGCTACTAGCATGTAAGTGAACGAAACTTACAAAATAGCTGGCTGTGAGTTTTGTGAAGACGAGAGGCTAAAGATGGATATAAATTGAATAAGACAGACAAATGTAAGGGAGTAGTGGAACAACAGCTAAGAGACAAAATGAAGGAAATTATTATTACAAATACTAGGCAGTGATAGATAATAGTACTAGATGTACTTCTACATTAACAGTGCACAATGAGCGAGAAGTAACCATATTATCCAGAAACAAATACTACGCAGTGATAGATAATGATACTATATGTACATTTGCAGGGTCCTCGAAAATGTTCTGTTTCAAGAGTAAATAAAACGAAAATTGAGAGCAAAAATTATTTTTATTTCTTGCTTTTGAAGTTTATATGTCATGCCGTATTGTAGCCTACAGAGTGCATAATTCTTCTCTTGATTCATGGCATGTGCACAAGTTTTTCTGATGTCACGACAGTACAACTTGCAACGTTAAACGTTCCTTAAGTGACATCATTTTAGAGTCTACTGACTGACTGACAGACAACACACTACTGTATAGTGGTGCGACCCTTCCAGGCGGCCTTCGACCCCTTTCGGGGAAATACAGTACCAAGCTAAATAGAAAAGAATAAGACAAAAGAAGTAGAAACACACACAAAATACCAGAGAAGGAAAATTAACATTTACTTGAATAATGTCATACCTTCTAATGTGATTTATTAGAATAGCGACCAGCTGCGACTGAAGAGGAAATGAGAGAGAAACGACAATTCAGTCTATTACAAACCTAACAACTTGGAACCACTGTAAAGGAAGCAACTATCTTTTCGTCACATAAAGATCCACGTCGTGCTAAAATCAATAAAAAACAATAAAGAATAACAACGCTATATGTCAATATGATGTTGTACTTTTCTGTTGTTTTATGTCTACCCCTTGTAGTGTTTATTACTTACATCAAAAAGTATTGACCGACCAGTTCCCAGGTACATGAAAAATATGAACGTCAATATAGATATCTATGTCGTGAGGCATTCAGACATACTGACCTGATGCTGCACCTGTTTTAAAACATCGACCTCAATTAATCAATGTGATACCAAATTTTGTAAATAGGTTACGGAAAAATTCAAATATAGAGTACTTTTCGGGTGAGTAGTTTGCAGTGAAAAGTGTCTTAAGAATCAAATTTACAAGCTAAATGAATGCAAAGTGACGATAAACTATGATTGCAGGAACTACATCGTGTAGAATTGTTTTTACATGGCTGAAAAAAGTATACGTATACTATTAACATGAGAAATGTATAACAGAAAAAACTCAAATATAAATATTACAGGGCCGAGCGTTCCGAGTTTTAAGGTTGAGTTTCGAGTCCTGTTACCATCAAAAGAAAAAAAAATCGTACTCCCACTTTAAAGCAGTGGATAAGAGTATCGGACATGTCCCACTATCCCACTGACAAGAGTAGCCCATGAGATGGTGGTGAGAGAGTGGTGATGAGCAACTGCCTTCCCACTAGTCTTCCCTCATTTCAACAGTAGGGACGACTAGAGAAGGCAGCACTCATGAAATAGACAAAATTATGTTAAGAAAGTAATTAAGTTCGCATTAATAGATTCGTAACTTTAATACTGTCAATCTGGTACTGAAACTTCAATCAAAATCTATTGATATTTCAATATAAATTTTCTGAATGAAATATTTTACTAAAGTTTCGGTGATTGTCATCAGGGATAACGAAAATAATGGTGTGGTATTTCAACAAATAACTGTCACATACAACGATTCCTTAACAAGGTAATATACCCGAAAGTCTGTTAAACAGTGGATATAGAAATTATTATCTTAACCAAGATCACAATATATTCAAAGACAAAACAAGTGGAAGCACTGACAATATCAATACGAAAAATTGTGCGAATATGAGAGCTATGATTGTTTGGTTTGCTTGTTTGTTTTGTAATTAAGCACAAAGCTACACAATGGGCTATCTGTGCTCTGCCCACCACAGGTATCGTATCGAAACCCGGTTTCTAGAGTTGTAAATCCACAGACATACCGCTGTGCCACTGGGGGGCGAGAGCAATAAATAAGCTTGATCTATATAGTAAGGTGTTGGTTATTTTCCTCCAAATTAGCCGATCGACGTGCTATCAACCTTTTGTATAAAGGTTTAGAAAAAAAATCAAATATAAAATACTTTTCAGGTACTAAACATTTTAATGATTCATTTGATAATTTAAAATATTAGAAATATATGCCATGGGAAATTTTAAAACATAAATAACGTTACTGTGGTGTATTTCTAAATGTTTAACACGAATCTTGAATTCCTTGCGATGTGGACTGTGCTAGTCTCTATATTAACTATAGCGTGGTGTGAGTGCGCGTGAAGGTTAAATGTGAGTGTACTTACGTATTACATTCATCTTTATATTTGCCTCATTTATCACATAGGTTTGATAGTCTTGCAATATAACTGTTCTGTGGTTATGAGTATTCTTTTATTTATTATGCGTACTTTAAATATATTAAATCATAATTAGTACTTAACATTAGCGGATGAATAGGATAAAGTATTAAAAAATATACAAAACGCCGATTGTCAGTTATTTCATTGATTATACATTTAATTAAAATACTTCATATATTTTGTTTGTTGCAAGAGACATGAAATTAATTCACATTATTGTTCTTGAAAGCAGTTATAATGACTAAAGTGCAGACAGGTTGTTGACTTGGTGGATATTAGTCCAAGCAGCGTTTCAAAAGATGTAGGCTTTTTGTTTTTAAGACAAAAAGAAACAAAATTCCAGTACAGAATCACCATCTCTCTCTGTTTAGTTTTGAATATTGTTAAATATAAGAAGGCCTCTCCTTGTATACAAGTAAAGTAGCTGAACTCGCTTTATTCGGTCTTAGCCTCAACATACATTATTTTATGGAAAGTGTAATCATTAGTGGCCTTCGTTAGGATATTAAAGTAATTGGAAAAGACACTACGTCATACAAGTTTAAGCGAATAAGTACTTACTACCCTAGAGCAATTACAGGCTAAGTGATTCGCAATAGAGGCTTCATCCAGGACCGTGATGTATCTATAGTATATAAATTTTCAACTTTAATGGCCGAAAACATTGTCGGCAGAAATGAATAATAAATAATGGTCTCTAACTTAAACATTTTCACAAAATATACAAATTTAAATGCTATATTAAGTCTTGACACAATGCTGCACTAAGTAAGTTTAACTTCATATTTGTGTATTTTGAATTACTATCATTTACTCACAATTTAATTACGAATGTAAATAAACAGTTTTAAATGCTTTCAGACAGTATTTTTCTCTCTTTCAAACTAAAACCTGCAATGATTTGTTTGTTTGTAGTTGACACAAAGCTACATATTGGGCTATCTGTGCTCGGCTCACCGCGGGGGCATCGAAACCCAGTTTCTAGCGTTGTATGTCCACAGACATGCTTCTGTGCCATTGGGGGGGGGGGGGAGAGCAAAACCTGCAATGGAGCTTGAATTTGCATCATAACAGAAGAAACAGGTATCTTCTCTAGGATTTTCAGAAATTCGTACACACGCCCCATTTCAATTGCTGAAAAATATTGCGCAATTTTTAAAGATCCATGTATGATGATATTCCCTAGTGAAACCATGAATTAACTTGAAATTATAAAATGTTCTCCATCTCACCAATCGAAAATAATAAAAATTTGCACGTCACCGATTTTATAAACACGATAAAAATTTCTTTAAGTGTAAAATGTGAAATACTTGTTTGTTTTAGCGCAAAGCTACACAAAAGGCTATCTGCGCGATGAATGGAATACTTCATTTAGCGTTGTAAGTTCGTACATTTACCACCTACCTACCGAAATTCGAGCTATTTTTTTCTTTTTTTACGTTTTAAAAGCATTCTAACTGCTAAACGAAGCAAGATTAAAGTATTGTTAATTTTCACCAATGACACTGTAAAGCTTACTGCTAGGATGTTTCACATTCTGCAAGTTCACGGTAATCAGATAAAGACCATTTTATAAGGTTTAACACAATCAATTAGATGAGATGGTTATTGGCTTCGAACTTTCTCTTAATGATGACAAAGACACAAACCCGCCGATCTCTCGATCTCTAGCTACATCATCCACAAAGTGTTATGAAATTAAATCTCTAGCTATAAATATAACGGCAAGGATAAGTGTTTCCTGAGTTGTTCTAGACTATACTAAGGTTAACAATTGTATAGCTACTGTACGAGTACAAATGATAATAGTTCCTAGCTTGCGGGGTAGGTGCTGCTGAAAACTCAAAAGTGTATTTTAGTATATATTGAATGGGGGAAGTCATTAAAATAAGTAACAAGAATGTAAGAAGTTAACTTGTTAAAAAGGATAACATCAACAAATAAGTGATAAGATAAATAGGTACTGATACCTGATAAATTGATAGATTTCGATAGAATTTCCAATTATAATAGTCTCAGAAATCGGTTTGTTTCGTCACATTAAACTTTTGTTACCATGAAACTCCAACTATTACATCCGGCAAGAATATTGTATTTTTCTATGTACATTTCTTGTTTTCAACTATCAGAGTTTTATTCGATTTTTTAACTCTGATTATATCTCTAGCTTACATTCATTATTTTTTTTTCATTGAAAGCATTGAAAAAGACAGAAATAGAGCTTTTAGGTATGGTTCACAAAATGTATTCATAACACTGCCAACTTCAAACAAAATGTCATGTTTCTATGTTTTAGGAACATTTGAATAATAATCGTGTTGATATAAAATTTAAAGTACAACAGGAATTGGAATCTAAGCTTTCGTTCTAGACGGAGCTATCTATTATTAATAAGTTCTGTAAAGTAAACTACTCCTACATATCTCAGAACTGAAACGTATTCCAGTAAATAATGTACCTAATTTAATATATCAGTCTAACTACAGGCGTATGCGCTGTCATAAAACAGAAGCTTATAGTGATTAGAAAGCATTTACTAATCATTAGGCCTTATTGTTATCTATATTTACGACGGTAATCCCAATAATATAAAAGAAGTCTTAAAATTGATGTTTATCATAAACTTACTTTTACACAGTTGTATGCATACACACACACACATACACACGTACATTATATCAGTTTGAAACTAAAGCTAGCTATTCATTTGACGTTAGTCGAGATTTTTTTATAAATTGGGCCTATATAATCATTAGTGTTATTAATGTTTCATAAACAGATAAATAATATTAAAATAATTGTAAATTTACTGTCCTAATTTTACTACTGCTGAATGGACACGACGAGAAGTCTGAAGGCTCATACATCTAAAAAACGGATTTTGATACCCATGGTGGGTACAGAACAGATAGTCCATTGTGTAGCTATGTGCTTAACTACAAACAAACAAATCAACAATTTCCATAAATTAACGTCCAAAAATTATTATCACTACCGTGTTGCTGTATGCCGAACGTGGTTATATATATGAAAGTAAACAAATGAAATTAATTGGACTTATGCATCCAAGATTACAGTTAAGCTGTATTTTGAAACAAATATTTAAAATTACATATTTATTTAATTTCAAAGAAACGTAAGCATCTACTGGATTTTTACAAACTGATATTATGTTTATATATATACATAACGCTTACCTTCATGAACTGATAACAACACTGGAATTCTTGAAAATAATTTGGCTGAACACGTCTACTAAAACAGCTCTGTCTCACATTTCTCTATCAACTGCCTTGATTCCTACTGTTATAGTATTTTGAACACAACTATTATGTCTTCGTAGATCTAGTGAAAACTGAAATCGGACGATTCTAATTTTTTTTTTCATGACATTTCTAACTTCATATATCCACGTGCCACTCTATAGCAAAACTGCTTAAATCGGTAATTCCAACAAAAGACAATGGTAAATAATAATAATCAGAGTAAGCTATGTACTTAGAGCTAAGCTGAAAAGCAATCTGGCCCATCAGTATAGCTTATTATGTATACTTTTCTTATTTATCTACTTATAAAGATTAGAATGCATTGTTTCATCAGTCGGGTACCCTCGCTATTAACGACATTTTCGGTTCTAATAAACGGATTTTGAGCGTTACAAGCCGATAAACATAGGAGGAGTCTTCCAAATTTCGTCCTTTATAACCAACCAAGTAGAATTTGAGTTTTGCACCATTCAAGTCGCAGTAGCCTAGTTGATAAAGCATCTTCGTGGAACCATCTTTGGTTGGCTCTTCGTGGTTGCTATTTTTATAGCCCATTTCTGTTAAGATTAGCTGCGCCCCCTGCTGTGTTACGAAATCGTCATATGTCGTTTGCGGCTTGGAACTTGCCATATTAGCATCACTTTACACAAGATTGCACTAACTCACTCACGAGGTTGCCTTTTTCTTTTTTGCAAGGTCTCACTGAAGATTCTTAAGCATGTTTTAACTTGTTCTGCCTGTGCTAGAGCACGTCATTTCCTTGCCATTTCTACTATCTACTTTCTTAGCGGGACTAATCGTGCTTCTTCTTGCAAAATATATGGTGTTAGAATTGCAGTATTTGTGTCTCTAAAGGTTTTCTCTGTGTTCGATTTGTCTTTAACGCAAGATACCAATTATTTTTAAATGTGTAGTTTCCTCAGTATTTGAATATTAATAGATGTTGCCTCTTGGTACTCGTTAATCTTACTGAATTTGAAATACATGCCCACAGAAGAAGATTTACGGATATATATTTAACATTGCAATCTGTGTATCAACTCCAATCCTTTCAGTATTGTAGGCACAGCACAAAATGAACAAAAATTCGGGATCCTTGAAAATTTTTTAAGAGTTCATTAGGCGTCAAATCTTAACCAACAGTTACAACTATTCTGTAAGTTATTCAACTATAATGCAGTTATTTAGAAAGAGAGACTAATTGAATAAATACACTTATTTAAACATTCTATTGTCACAGTAACTGGACTATAAGTTATTTTTCTGTTATTAGTTCTCCTTTTGTTGTCTTTTTAATTATTTAAAATCGTGAGTAAAAATATGCATCTCGCTAACTTTGGTTTGGGTTTTATTTTGAAAGCCGAATATATGCCCATTTTACAAGAAATAATAACAAAATGTTCTTTACAGCATCTTAAGCTCTTTACGCAATTATCTAAACAGGCTTAGCTCAGATTACAAGATAATGTCATCAATTTATTCATTTTTAATTACACTAAATTCCCAGCCTTTGGCAGCCTATTAATGTAATGTCTCACTTTATACTGAATATAACAGTCAAAATCCCTTAGAATATGTCTATTCCAGATGATCGCTGTTACACTAGGGTGAAAATGAATCCTGAGTTTGTTTATGCTTGCCCAGGCTTACTTAATATTGTGCAACTTAGCAAATATGGATAATTACTTAACAATAACAACAACTTTTCGGATTTAAAATCTACATGACTGAACACACGGTATATATTACAGGATGGATCACACTTATTTCACATGTTTTTAAGTACACATATCATAGTCAACACCACTAGAATTTAGTTAGTTGTACTATTTTTAACTCGAAATGAAAGTAAACTAAAATAAATAAGGTTTATGTCACTAACTATTTATCAGCAAGAAAAACTTCAACTGAATCTCTGTCTTTTTCAATGTATGATGCTGGTAGACTTATTGCCTATGACGTAAGTGAGGCGATTATAGTCACATAAGTTTCAGTAAATGTATAGGGTTTCTCATAAATACGCATTTTTTACAGACATTTTGTATTTTGTGTGCCTATCCGTTGTGAAACTAAAATACTATCGACGGTTGACGCTAACAGAGGCCTGGAACATTCTGTTACATGGAAGTATGCCACTGTAATGTCCTTCATATAAACCTTTTCAAACAAAATATCGTACATCACTTATAACGCTCAGACAATTAACTGACACATCACATGATCAGTTTAGTTTCAATATACAAAAAAAATATAGTATTCTATAACTGTGTCTTGGTGGAGTCGTAATGAAATAACTATAGTCGCATGTGACTAAATAGTATGGCTATAGTCATAGGTACTAGGTATACTCATTTAATGTTATTTTCTTATGACATTTGTATTCAATAAAAAGTTTATAGCAAAAGTAGTTGTATAAAAATATTATTAATATTTAACATTTAAGTATTTAATTTCATACATAAAACAAGAACATTTACCTGTTGTCTAGAAGATTGCTAAAAGTATTCTAATGAGAAAAGCAAAGGCTAAAAAAAAAGACATGTTTCTCTCCAGTAGTCATGTATACAATGTATGTTGTGTTATCATTTGTATACGTGCATTTAATTCGTTTCACATATGAATAGTTGCAACAATTCACTTTCAGATATTGAAGATATTTGAGGCTGTTTGTGCTATCTATAGCGATATGTATTTCTGTAAAAAGGTTATATAAATGTCTATGAGAGCCGTACGCTTCTAAAAGTAATGTATTTCACAGTGGTTTTCTTATAACTCTTAATGTCCTTCAGATAATCAGCTAAGTTCTAAAATATTATACAAGTAAAACACGCAAATGAAAGCTTGTGGGTCAAATTTCATGGTTGTTCTTATATTTATTTTGTGACGGATTTATTATTCTATATATATTTTAATATCGATGTTTGTTTAAGTTAAATTTATATTTAGAAATGTACATAATCTATACTGTATTGCGAAACTTCCGCCTATTCTCTAAAGCTGTAGAAGATTCTCGAGTGTAAGAATCAACAATATATGTCTGTACGTAAACGCTAATGTAGCTTTGTATTGTTACGTAAAACTGAAATTTCGAGAAACTCTTCACGTGCCAATAAATATAAGCAACGCGACGCGCCAAAAACAAGTATATATTATTGGGTTGTTGTAATTTGTGTGCTATAAACTTCGTAAGCTTTAACTGTGATTAACGCTTATTAATCAGGAACTTCAAATATATTGACAAGGAACGTTCATAAATTTCGAACATTACAAACCATTTAACTTCAGTGGATTCACATCAGACATTAATACTTTTACGAAGATATTATATAACTTCAGATATTAAATGTACTTTAAAAAAGAATTAAGGAAATAAGGAAAGTTCAGATCTTAAAACTTATTTTTCAAGAAACATTCAGTGAAATTGATAGTTGGTTGGTTGCTGATGTTACGTACTTCATATTTCATGTAATGACGATATTGTAACTTCATTTAGAATAAAGAAGTATTTATTTATTTTCTAAATACAGCTCAGCATACATTAAATACATTTCCCTTATAGTATACTGTGTGATTCTGACACTCATTCACATTCTCATTACTTTTCATAACTTGATTATTAGCTTAAATACCTACAAAGTTCTATTCAGTTTGTTTTCTGTTCATTATTTTTCTTATTTTCGTAAACCTTTAGGGCTTACATAAAAACGATTTTTTTTCAATAGACCATTTGAAAAATTGTAATGTTAGGTTTTAGTAATAATACTGTTTCAAGAAATCATGATGAGCCATATTACGTGATTTCAAATTGAACAATACATATATAGACAGGCGGACGGGCAAGAGGGACTAACAAGTTGTTACCATAGCAACTTGTTTGGAAGGTGATGTAAGGTAACAAACAAGTCTATCATGTCAACGTTAGTATGAAAATAAAATGTGTTAAATCGTTCCAATTTTAACACTTTAATTAAAACCTTGAAGTGTAACACATGAAATACATCACATTAAATGTAAACAAAAATCATCAGTTCTTTTAAATTATTTATCTGTCATGCAAAATTGTATAACAATACTTAACCATAAATTAAAAAGACACTAAAGCTATTATCTTAATTTTCCTCTTTATAGCTGCAGTTTTTCAGTTGTAGTTCAATGAAGGGCGAAACATTTCTGCGAAAATTATTCGAGCTCTTACTAGCGATGGATACTCGAAATTACTTCTCAAGTTTGAATATGTTATAAATACCCAGAGTTATTCACAGTATATATATATATATATATGTGTGTGTGTGTGTAAATCTTGTATCGAAAAGTTTCGAATAAAAATAAAATTTACTAAATTATGTGAAATATATATATATATTTTAACACCTAAACTTAACCAAAAATATTTTGTTAAACATTTAGGAGAATAGAATAAAATTATGATGGTGATGTGATGATATGAATATTGCTAAAAGCGCCTCATTTTATTATTTTGTTTTCACTTTATCTTATAAGAAATATGATTACAAAAACTACATCTGTATAGGAAGATCAGTGACCTACTCAGTCAGTATATAAGTAAAAATACAACGTATTTATAGAAATAAATTTCAATGTCTCATTCTCATTTTCTTTATTTACTTATATATATGTTTATTTATTTATTGGACAGTGAATTTATCACCTACAGTAAACAGAATAGTAAACATGAAAAATTAGCTTTTCTTCCAAATATCTGCATAATTATGAGTTTAGTTATAAGTTTGACAAATCTTGTAGCTTGTCAGATGAAATTCGGTGTTCATTCAATATAAATCTATTATTTACTATTTACATTACCCATCAATTAAACTGAATCTAATGTATCAGGTACAAGAACAATACTCTAAATGTATTGTTTAAAACAATTTACAATGCTCTTAATGAGGGATTTGTGATGCAAAGTTTGGAAATGTTTTATTGGCCTCCAAAGATTTTATAATGTTTCAAAATTCTATATTCTATAAAAATACATTTGAAACATTTTAACAATATTGTATGATATTGTTGATGTTGTAATCACATAAAGATTGTGACAAAATGAATAAGCTTCAGCGGTCTAAAAAATCCCTGTCCATTCCAGTAGTTACTCATAATCATACAGCCTTAATAAGCATGAACTTGACCTGCCATCTGTCGATACATACAAATACTATTTAATAGTTATGAATATTGACGTGTGTTTACTATACGTATTTCTCTAATAATTTATTATTATTTTTTACTAATGACACGAATTTATCGATTTGGAAAATAACAAAAGAAGTTACAAATGATTCATATTTCTCAAGTTTAAGAAATATCGTATCAATTCAATTTCATCCAGGTTAAGTAGTTAGCACACAGGATCACCTATAAAAAGTTGTAATATTTTCAAAACGAGACCCAAAACCCGAGCGCTTTCGAATAGTTTACTGTTCTTCTTCAGGAGAATAAAGAAGAAGAATAGTCAACTATTCGAAAGCGAGTTTTGGGTCTCGTTTTGAAAATAATTCAATTTCATAATACGGTAGTGCCATCTGGGGGACATAAATATATTTACACAAAACTAAAAAAACTTATTTTGTTTACTTCAATAAGATGTTGTTGTTGTCTTTTCTTTTATGAATGATTTATAACATCATTCACCAACAGTTTTGTACGTTTCCTAACATTAGGTTTCTTCCTCCTCTCATCCTCCATCTCTTGACTGGTGACGTCATTAACTACATTACATGGATTTGTTTTTAAAAAACACCACCACCCATTTGAAGCAAAAAATGTGATTTAGAAGACATCCTATTAATCACTGCGAATAATAAAACGAAACAAACTTCACATCTACAACAGTATCTTTTATTTATCTGTTACTTATACGCTGTACTTATACTCTTCACAAACCCTCAGTATTGTTTACACCGGAGGAAACACAAATTCTTCTTTTTTGTACTTTGACAATGTGAGAAGAGTAAAAGTTTTCAGATGTTACAATGTTCTGTGTAAAAAAATTAACACTGATTTTGATTCTGTTTATCTTGAATATTGTTCAGTTCAGGGTTCAGTTATCAAAATGAGGATATTGAAAAACAGATATATCATTCACTTTGACTTATTTATTACATACTGTAATGAAAATGATACTAAGGGAAACTACATTCGACATAATTAATTACATTAGTTTCAGTTTTCATGCCGACAAAACAAAATATTCAATTTACCAGCTTATTGTGCGTATTACCTTAGCAATCTACTGTACAAAATTTAATAGCTCGATTAACAGAACGGGTTTGGTACTTCAAGCGATACCGGAAAAAAAACCTCATTTTTTTTTCTTCTAAAACAACCTTTCAGCAGTGGTTATATTTATAAGTATGCAGAGAATGTTGTTGTTACTGTTCCTAGTATTAAAAAAGCATTCTATACTATCTGAAAGGATTATCAGTACCACAAATTAAATATAAATATATATTAAAATAGTTGTATAGTTAAATAAGCAATCCTTGCACACCACCTCAAAATTTCACTTGAAATTATATGCAATTACACGAATATAAATAACTAGGTTGCGGGTTATTAAATTCCATAGAGAAAAACATCAGTATAGTCAGTTTCAACTGTAAGTATATGATATACCACTGTTCAAAGGCCCGGCATGACCAGGTGCTTAGGGCGCTCGACTCGCAATCTGAGGGTCGCGGATTCGAATCCCCGTCACACCAAACATGCTCGCTCTTTCAGCCGTGGGGGCGTCATAATGTGACGGCCAATCCCACTATTCGTTGGTACAAGAGTAATCCAAGAGTTGGCGGTGGGTGGTGATGACTAGCTTACACTGCTAAATTAGGGACGGCTAGCGCAGATAGCTCTCGTGTAGCTTTGCGCGAAATTCAAAACAAACCAAACCAAACCACTGTTCAAAGCCTCTATACCTCAACACACTTCATCTTCAATCCAGTCAATCCTAGATTTACTGACATATACACTCAATTACTTAAACCTCCTAATGGATGTGAAGAAGAAAGTAATTGCATGTCAGTTAATTTTACTATTCTAACCATTTTGTGAAGAACATACTAACCATGATAAAATCGGTTCCTATAAAATATATTTTGAAAGCTAAAAACGAATACTTTGAATGTGAAAATATAAATAAGAAAACTGCTTAGTATGTCAGAAAAAAAACTTTCTTTGTCAAAAGCTTTAAGCGCTCCTGATAAGCGAATATGCTCAATGAAATTTATGAAATATTTAATTGAGACAAAGTATGTGATTTGTCAAGGATTTGTGTACAAATTCAGATAATTGTATTTTACTATGAAATACGGATTTCCTTTCGTCCAGGTGTTCTAGATGTTCCAAATAGTTATTTAAACTCAGTAATACGTTTGCACATTTTACTTCAGAGAAGTTTTTAACCTAAAAAAAAGTTTTGAGAGCATATTATATATTTTACAAAATATTTCATTTACGCCATTGATAACATTTGAGGCTATAATACCATTTTTCAAGCGCCTATTGTCACCGAAGAAAGAGAGCAACAGTGTCGTATTGTAATCATATGTGTGCATTCCTTGGGTTTGGAAATTTGATAGCATTTCAGTATATCTATACTTTCAAATCTACATAAACTATGAAGTTGCTGTTCGAACAACACGCAACTGTGGGGAATTAACTACTGTTTAAATCTATTGAAACATTAAATATTCTACTATAGTAAAAGGAACGCTATATACCTGGAGCAATATCAATTTAAATAAACTAGGAAGTTGCTGTCCGAACAACACGCAACTGGTGGGGAATTAACTACTGTTTAAATCTATTGAAACATTAAATATTCTACTATAGTAAAAGGAACGCTATATACCAGGAGCAATATCAATTTAAATAAACTAGGAAGTTGCTGTTCGAACAACACGCAACTGTGGGGAATTAACTACTGTTTAAATCTATTGAAACATTAAATATTTTACTACAGTAAAAGGAACGCTATATACCGGGAGCAATATCAATTTAAAGCTTTCCAAGAATGGTGTGAAAAACCAGTTGTGCCACGGTATAATAAGTGAAAAACCTTTAAAATATAAACTGAAGGCCATGTAGAACTCATGCGGGAGTATTTACCTAAGTTAGTACTAACTAACATTTGTTTCTAATGATTTATAAAAGAAAAAAGACAAAAAAGCATTACTATAAATACACGGACTAAAGATGACGATGCGAAGTTAATCATTGCTTATAGACAACTGCAAGCATCTGTACACTATTCGCTTATTCATAAGTTATTCGGATAGTGTGACAAATTACAATAAACTGTTTGTTCATATCTGTGCCTGAAATGTTAACGCAGAAACGGAACAGATGGGTTACATAAGGGAAGATAACTGACTGATAACATAAACAAAGTGCTATTGTTTCAAGGTCGTAAATAGATTCAACTAAGTTAAATATGAAAAATAAGAATAAAACTTTAGATATAATATTCATTCCTGTGTTTACTACCGACACAAACAGATAATAAACACGTTTCATTCTTGTTAATCAAAATTCAGATACTTCTTACATTGGTAAAACACAAAAAGTTCAAGAACCAAGTACTACATTGCCTCTGAAGTCTGTAAGTGACCATATCACTTTATTGTCAATTGTGGCTAAGCCTGTGCACAGCACATAACACTGAAGGAGTTGTGTAGCGAATGATTGGCATTAAAATAGAATTATACGGTATTGTTTATCTCCTTGGATTATATCCCATATACTTAACCCAGCTGTATATAATAATGGTAAAATAAAAACTTTATAATAAACCAATATTTTAAAAAAGATTATGAAAATAGGACGTCCCTGGTGAAAATAACAAATCCACATATATTAGGTTGCAAATTAGCAGTTATTATATTGTTACCAGATTACATTCTCTTTAAACCAAGTTGTAAGTTGTTTGCTTATGAACAATTATATATATATGCATATAAATTACATTTTTAGTATGTTCACCATATAAAGCTTGAGAGGTATTATATATGTATATAACAAATGCCTATCTTTTTCCAGTCGTCATTGCTCTTAAAGTGTAAATATTTTTGGTAAGAGAAAAGTTATAATGAATATAAGATATAAGTTTGTATTCACCAGAAGTGTGCAAGTTATACTTTAATGTTATGTAACAAACTGTGAAGGTTAGTGTACATGTAGTAGAGTAAGCTAGAATAAAATAATTCTAATAGATGACAGAGCGTAACAATGTTAATGGATTGTTTTAATAGTAACAGGTATAACGATTAACAATATTTGAAACATTATGCCATAAATTTATTTTATGAGTTGATGTTTCATAAGATTTTGCTTCTATATTTTTTCTACAATGATATACCATAGACGGACTTGGCCAGATCTGTAACAACCTAATTACCGAGTGACATCGTTCCTCATCTAAGAACAAAAACAACTAAAACAAAACAAAAAGAAGGCCTTGAACATCAAAGCATATATAGAAACTTCAGGCATACTTTATTTGTAGCTAACTACTCAGGAGGAGATTAATCATGATATTAAGACCCTGCACTGTTTTCGAGAAATTACTTAGGATTTACAGACCAGTGGCGTTTCTGCTGTTTTGTGGCAAGAAGAAAAGACAGTGTCTGAATCTGTATTTCTGTAAAGACTGACGTGTAGACTGTGGAGCCTTTATGTAGTAGGTCCAGTAAGTTTCAATAATCAGAGATAATAGAAAAATTATAGGTGCACATTATCAAAACATAACTCACGGTACATAATCAATTAAAAAAATATTAACTGCTCAATTTTGTATTTTTTATATTTAATTTCTGTATATATATGATAACTGAGTTCTAGTTTATTGAATGCGAAATGTAAAGGCATAGTGTACGTCCAATAAGGTGCATATGGACAAGCTAATCTGAAAACTAAAAGGCCACTTACTATCAGTTATCTATATATACATATATATATACTTAAATACATAAATATATAGTTAGTAACATTCAAAATCATTTTGAG
>NW_013665750.1:644704-645814 GCF_000517525.1 Limulus polyphemus
TATAACGCTTAAAGAGACGGAAAACTTCAGATATTTGACCAGAAGCATTTATAAAGATCGAACATTACAACTCATTTAACTTCAGTTGATTCTCATCGGACATTAGTATTTTTACGAAAACATTACTTAACTTCAACGTGTGTGGCAAAGGACAAAGCTAGCTAGCTTCCCGGTGAATCGTACCTACATCAACTCATAATTAACTCGCTCATCGTGAATCCTCGATAAGATATCATGGAAGTTCCAGACTAGAAAGAACACTTTATATCGCTTGTAAGTTTGTAAAAATTGTTTGTATAAATCATTGTGTGTAATAACGATTGGTAATAACTGTTATTGTGAATTGTATTGTTGTGTATATATTAAAACGTATTTGTGTTAAAATGAAAATTGTGTGTATCAATCTTGTTGGCAAATATCATAAACTGACTATATATCGTCTTTTACTTAACTACTAAATCCAAAGTATGATTTAACTACTAAATTTAAATTTGTCAGTTAACTAAATTTCAGTCTATTTGAAATTATAATACGTAACAAGTACATATATATATATTTAGATGTACTTGTTACGTGTATATATAAATTTCATTGAAACTGTGAAGTTTTATAAACTAGGCGTATTATTTCGTCTCTTTAATATGTCTTGTTGGAACACAAATGTCAGACATTGAAATTTTTAATGCACCTTTGTAGTTTATTATATGCCAGTGTTCGCAGTTTCAAGAGAAAGAGTTGCTCTTCATATAGAAATAAAAGTGAATATATTGTCTAACAGTTCAAAGAAGCCAAAAATACGCCTTTTCTTCTCTCATTTTCCACTAAAAAGCTGTTGAAACTATTACTTTATGAGCAAGTCAAGGGTCAGAAACAATCTCATTCGAAATTCCAAAATATTTCTTTCTTTTAAGCAGTAATTATAATTACATTCTAACCAAAGAAAGCTACCTACGTAATATATCAGTGGTTAATATAGTTAATTCAATATACAGCTCTAATTAGATGTATGTGAAGTCATCAAATGAAAATTTATCATGATTAGATTGTTGTTGTAATTAAGCACAAAGCTACATAATGGGCTATCTGTGCTCTGCCCACCACGGGTATCGA
>NW_013665750.1:646220-667556 GCF_000517525.1 Limulus polyphemus
GGGGGGGCATCATGATTAGAAAGCATTGTTTCATGCGTAGGGTACTCTCGCTGTTAGCGATATTTTCAGCCATAGTCCCAAGAATATGTCAGGGGGTTTAGCCTGCTTAGATTTAAGTTAGTCGTAAGAATGCGAAATTATTATTATTATTATAAGAATTATTTTGCGATCTTATAGAAATGTATAATAAAAGTGAAAATAAAAACATAGATACTAAATATTTTAACTTAAGGTATGAATGATCCAAGTAAATTTGTTGTACTGTTTGGCGAAATCAAATACCAGATTTAACAGCGTATTTGAAAAAAAAGTTTGAAATGTCAGTTAATATATATCCGTAAACTAGCAAATTTAGTGATGCACATAATTTGTTATCAAAATATTATTTCTCTTTCTTAAAAACGTATATGTTATCTGAAAATTACTTTCCATCGCTACAACAAAGTTATATCACCGTAGCAGAGTTTTAAAGTTCTGTTTTTTTTATCATATGTATCGTTCAGTATATTTTAATCAATATGACAAATGTTCTAAATCATCCGCTCTTTGTTATAAAAACTTCGGATTTATTTCCTTACATATCCATGCAATATAAAACAAAAGTTAATATCCGTCACCCGTCATTCACAATGTTCAACTTATTTTGATATATAATCTAAAGAGAGAAACACACTTACAAATCAATATGTCTGTTTTCCTTAGTGCGAGAAGGTAAATATGGCTTTAAGCCAGCGTATTTAATTACCGTAAAAAGTATCGATATCCTATTCAATGATAGACGCATTACAAAATAGAATCACATTTCATATTAACAGAACAAAGACAAATAACCATTTGAAACTTAAGAAAAAAGTGCTCTCTTATAATTCAATTTATAACCACTGTGTTGATGTAATTTGTAATGGTAATTCTTCTACATCAAGAAAAACAGGTGAAGTACATTTATAGCATTCTATCATTCTGATGAATTCATCGCATCTTAATTTATAAAGCAACTCCATCTGCTTACAACAAAACAGAATTTCAAAATACATAAAGGCTAAAGAGAATATAAATGTACCAAATACACTCATACACAGTGACAGGCTAAATCTTAGGGAAAAAAATCTAAATGTTAATACTGCTGTGTATTAACAGCCAGATTTTATTCAAATACATTATTTGCCTAACTACTATAATACATTAATGGTAGAGAAAAATATCTTAGATGACTTTAAATAGTCTTTAAAGTATACAATTTGAAATAATAATAGTCCTCATAAGATTTTGAGGTACATTCTGTTATAATTCTTCATCCCCTAATTATGTTGTTAGGGCAATATAAGAGATCTTTAATGAACCTGAAGCGTCTTGTTTATATCACACTCAGTCCAGTCTCTTGAAATGAAGTTATCCAAGGGCACTTTGAAGTGCATCTCAGCATATAATTTACATCGCTTTTATAACGACATATTTAGTTCATGCGACAAAGTTTACTAATCAACCTCACAATTCTCTTTTCATCCCCTTCACAGTAATTTGGAATCAGTTACTTTCTTAATAAATTAATAAATCTTTCAAGCAGTTAAATAAATTCTGACTGGAAATGAGAAGCTGAAATAGTATTTTATTCAGTGTATTTCAGTCTCTTGCGTGTGAAACAATTAACGTATCATAAAATAAACAGACAGCAACCAATAACAAAACAGGCCTTAAAGATCACAAGCACATTGGAGTTTTAATTAGAGCCTCATGAGTGATGATATTATATAACTGTGAAGTCAAAGACTGAGTTTCGGTTACATAGTATTGTAGATTTTTATGTTTTACAAATTAATCCAAAATAATTCATAATGACGAGGAACTTACATGAAGTAAACATATATAGTAGAGACGGCTGATACTGGTATTAAAAACTTTTATTTAAAACACAAAACATACAAGAGCAATCAGAGATATTGCATACCCTCGTATTTAAAACAAAAAATATACAAGAGCAATCAGAGATATTGCATATTCTCGTATTTAAAACACAAAACAAACAAGAGCAATCAGAGATATTGCATACCCTCGTATTTAAAACACAAAACAAACAAGAGCAATCAGAGATATTGCATACCCTCGCCTCCCCACAAATTTTTGGATTTTTGGTTTCAATGTGCGCCTGAAATTCGGTCCTAATCCGATCGCATTTTACACAGTTATTATTAACAAACTGAGAAAATGCCCAATATCTCCAATATAAATATATTTCAAAGTGATCCAGAATCCGAATATGGATCCGGACCAGATCTGGGGAGGATCGTCCGATGAAGACACCTTATCTTGTGTAAAAATTTCACGTAAATCAGTTAATTATTTTTCGAGATAGCGCGTGGACATACATACATACGGACCCAAATGCAATACCTTCCACCTCACTCCCCACCCTGGTCAGGCGCGTCACGTGCCACAGATAAACGACGATTGAGAATGTTTTAAACATTTTTTAAAGTAAATATTTTAAAATCTAGATAATATAAATATTAAAATTATAAACTATGTTTTCATGCCAAGTTTATTGTCATACATTAATCTATATAAATATGATAATACTGTATGTTGTATGTCCATGTAACTACTTCGCAGGGTGTGGATGAATCTGAATTTGGTATGGAGGTTCATTAGGTCCATGCGGAGGTACATACAAATTTTCAGTTTTGCATTTTCCTTTTGGGGGATTTTGTGGGCGTTTTTGAGTTTTTTGCGTTTTTTACCACTACCTTATGTACTGTGTTTTGCAGTTTTTATGGGCGTTTTTCCGTTTGTTTTTTTTACAATTGCATATAAGGGAACCAACTTTTCATGTACTAGGATAACCTTTCATTAATCATGAATTTACACAACTTCCATCAAGGGGACGGGTAGTCCAGCAAGTAATAAATAAGGTGATTACTTAAATTTTGAATATAACACTAAAAGTCAGGATATACGCACTTTTACCTGGCCATAGCGGTATGGTTAAATCTGTTGATAGAAAATAGAGGATCGTGGATTTAGAATACACCAGTGACGATGAGCTATGTACACCAATAGTCATCATTCACCTGTATCAGTTTGAACCACTGTAAAAAAAAATTAACCAATGAACCGGAGACTTAAAAAAATCTCTGATCTGTCCGAGGACGAATGAGAAGAAGACACTTCTTAGACACATGTTCCAAGCCAAGATGTGTGAACGCTTAATTTAACCTCATAAGGTAACTATTTTCTACACGTCATGATTTATTTTGTAAATTACAGCTAAATGCTCTCCTGCTATTTTGATCCTTTTCTGCAAACCATTCTTCTTACCACCCCATGCTTCCCAAGTAACAAGTACCATCACTTATTTTTTCATGACTGACAAACTTAAAATGTACAAAGAATAGTTTAAAACTCTTTGAAATGTAAAATTACACAAAATGATTTAAAACTTTTTGAAGTGTACAACGAGGTGATGTAAATTGGATTGAAGTCCCACATATACATGTTTCTTCTAATTTTGTTCATGTCTGGAATTAAAAAAACAACAAAAAACTTTTCCCATTCTTAATTTAAATTTAGTGTACATAACACCGGCGCCTTCCTATCAGATACTGTAGTAGATTGAACAGCTATCAACGTCACAGCATGAGAGCCTCGTTTTGGATCTAGAAATATGCTTGTGAGCGAAAACAAAACCATCTGTGTTTACTTAGAAATTTATCAGGCTCCCAGGTGTTTTTCACCAGTATAGGATTAACAGGGGTATTTCATTTATGATGTACACAATGAAATTAACAACAACAAAAAAACATAAATCATGTTTTGTGACCAGTGTCCTTTAAGCTCCAAAGGTATCACGGAATAGATATATACAGAAACGACAAAGAGAATTGCTTTGTTTTATATGCAGATCATCGCTTGGTTTTTATAATTCGTGTAACACCTGTAGGGGGTCTACATCTACCTGGAGAGACAGACGCTACAGCCATGTTGATTTCGGTGTTAAACCAACCAAGTGCTAATTTCTAACTGATTCTTTTCACAATATAATGATTACAGAATTATCATAATACTAATTTGAGGTGTAGCTGCTTGGAGTTAAAAATAATTCTAAAAGCCTCAGTGGATTCCCCTTGGTTTTATGCTTAACATCATCCCTTAACATTTATTCCCCAAATATGCCCCTGGATTAATATGAATTAACTTCATTTGTCAAGTATAGAAACATGATTTACATTTAACAATTTTGTATTTAAAGGTAGCCTCCCCCCAGTGACACAGCGGTATGTCTGCGGACTTACAACGCTAGAAACCGGGTTTCGATACCCGTGGTGGATAATGTATCTTATAGTGAATCTGTGAGTCCATGGTTCATATTCCGTTGTCACAATCACTCCACACTTAGGGACACTGGGTATGTTATAAGTGTGGCGGTCAAAGCCACTAATCGAATAGAGTAGCCTAAGAATTGACGTTGGGTGCTGTTGAGTAGCTACCTTCCCTCTAATATATCAATTTTGAACTAAGGACGGCTAGGGCAGTTAACCCTTCTGTAGCTTTGCGCGAATTTCCGAAACAAACAATTAATTGTTAATAGTATTTATTTCTATATGTTTTAAATTAATAACAGCAGATTTGGTCGCATATTTCTTTCCTTTAAAGCAGAAGCTTACAATAAAATGTAATGGCACATGTCTGCGGACTTACAACGCTAGAATCCGGGTTTCGATACCCATGGTGGGAAAGGACAGATAGCCCATTGTGTAGCTTTGTGCTTAACTTCAATCAAATTAGAAATAAAGAATAAAATATTTGGATAATTAAATCCAACTAAACATTTGAACTGATACACTAATATAGAATAACTATACTTTAATATTATTACCTAATCATATTTACTGATGGTTTAGTTTGTCAGCTGATGCAGTCTTGGAAAAATATTCTCTAAGGGACTATCTTTCGTGTTTCGGTATTTAATAGCCGTGATGTTAAGTAATCCAAAGCAATGAATAAATTTGATGAAAAGAGTGAAAACTTTAAAAGGTTTTCTCAGACTTCATATGACAAACTCATTCAGGTTGGTGCTTGAAAAATCTAACTGATAGTTTTAGCATATTAAAAAAAATAATTGAATTAGGAGGGGGGAGGGGGTATTTTCTAAATGGTTTGCCGGACTTCTGTTGTTGGTGAAAGGTGCTTCGTTGAATGGTATAGCTGAGCTATTTTTAATACAGCCGTTAATCTAATTAAAGTTGTTGAAGGGAAAATATCCTGGCTTCTTAGAAAAGTGTTTGACTTGCACTGATGTTATTGTGCACGTATGTAGAAGCGAAGTTCGTAAACTGATTTTTTTTTTCTCTGAAGAGGCTTTCAAAATGATAAGTTATTGTTGTCTACGGTATGGCAATCTGTTAACTCACCAAATTACTTCGTCTTTGTATTTTCATTTTCTGTTAATTTTTTTAAGGGCTAACAGCAAAAAAGGGAGATGAAGTCTGTATTCTCTATATTCATATTGAATCAAATATTAAAGTTTGCTTAATGTTCTTCATATCGTAATTACTGATCGTTTTGATATAAATTACAGGACGGAATAATCAAAAACACATAGATATGCGGTAGACAAGTGTGCATGCCTTACCATCTTTGCATACTTGAAAAAATGTTGTTGTTTTCTCAATGTACAGTTGCACAATGAACTATATGTACTCTGTTCACTGCAGGGAGGCGAACCACGAATTTCAGTATTGTAACCCCTGACACACCGGGGGCCCATGAAAGATATGTAGCTCATTCATATGCGTAAGAGTTCTAAAATAAATCTAAGCGTGAGATTTAAATAATTCTGGAATATGTTAAATTTCTTAGGCTTCCAAAGCCATGAGGAAAATGTCACTAGTGCCATCTATTTATACCTGCTACAAAAATTATCTTCTTAGATATATATGTAATTTAATTTTTCCTTAAAATGTTCCATAAATAAACTATACGGGAACAACAAATGGTATTATTACTAATAAGACAAATAATACAAATTGAAATAAAAATATTGTATGAAAAAATAAAAACTTGTTAAAATGAACGATGACATTTCTAAATGAAATTAATACACTATGGGAAAACGTCCTGATGAAGCATTTGTGCACGTGACTGTGGAATTATTTTCAACATACACAAAGCAGTCTTGTATATCTTGTCAAAAGAAATGTATAAGTTGTATGCGCTCCTGTGTCTGCTGTAGAAGATCTTAATCATCTGGACCGCCCTCCAATGGTACAGCGGTATGTCTGCGGACTTTTACTGCTAGAAACCGGGTTTCGATACCCGTGGTGGGCAGAGCACAGATAGCCCATTGTGTAGCTTTGTGCTTAATTTCAAACAAAACAAAACAAATCATATGGACGATGTAACTTGATTTCTCTTCTGTACCTTTTTATTATTCCATATTTAGTTTTCTATTTTGGCTGATTATCGAGTACCTGATATGCTATTAGATTAAGAGAAATTCATCCTATAGTTGACGATATAATCAACAATACTGATCTTGATTACATCCCCCCCCCCCACAGGTGGCTTAGAGGTAAGTTGGAGGACTTATAAGACTAAACATTGCTGGGCACACCATACATAGCCCATTGTATAGCCTTGCGCTTAATAGCAAATAAACGTCTTTTATTTTTTGTAATGTTAAAGTATAGTCAACACCACTTCGTAAACTGTTCTTATAATTTTAAATGTATTATTGGTTATTGACGTTCGTATAAAGTTAGACTGCGGCGTACAGAATCATGTCCACCAGCTGTACATGTACTTTAATGTAGAAAGAATACAGAAGATTTAGTACGTTATATATAAAGCAACTATGAAAATGTCGCCATGGAATGGTATGTATCAGAACTACCTTTTGACATTGCTTAGCATTTTGTAGGTGGTACGGTGCCATCGAAGGTGGATCGCTTTTAGGAAGTATATGCTTTTGTTTGTTTTTGTTGAATTTCGCGCAAAGCTACACGAGGGCTATCTGCGCTAGCCGTCCCTAATTTAGCAGTGAAAGACTAGAGGGAATCCACTACTAACTCTTGGGCTACTCTTTTACCAACGAATAGTGGGATTGACCGTAATATTATAGCACCCCCACTGCTGAAAGGTCGAGCATGTTTGGTGGGACGGGGATTCGAACCCGCCACCCTCAGATTACGAGTCGAGCGCCCTAATCACCTGGCCATTCCAGGCCGGAGGAAATGCAATAGCCATTTACAACACAAGTTATATACACACACTCAGATCATAGAGATTTGTTTAGATCATGGATTTCGAACTTACTAGACGAGAATATCCTTCGTAGTTAATTCATGATATTAGAAAAACACCTAGGTTCAAGAAATCAGTCAAAAATATGATACGAGTGCTTTGAAAAAGGTGGACCTTTCTTCTTCAGGAGCAAACTTGGAATGACCGTGTAGAGCAAAGTGTGAGATAAAGTGAAGTTTGAGTGACATCATGCAGGCCACAACGGAAATTCGAGTAACTTTCAATGTATTGTTATAAGTGTAACTCATTTCCGGTGCAATATTACCGGAAACAAGAATGTTAGATATAAATAAATTAAAGAAATATTGTTTTAAAAAAGAAAAATGGTCAAGAGAAATTACACTAAGTGTTGATAAAGTAAAATAAAAGTGGAATATTAAGACTGATTGAAAAAAAAATTTAAAAAGATATAATTAAGATAGCAACGAAATTATATGCCATAAATAAGTAATAAGTGTTAGAGAGATAAGGGGTCAAAATTGACTTTGCTTTACACGGTCATTCCCAGTTTGACCCTGAAGAAGAAAGTGCTTAGGTTACAAGGTATCACATCTTCCTAGTTAATTATATTGGAAAACAAAGGAATATGGATCATCTAGGATACCAGGACCATCCAAAAAGAGACCTGCCATAAATCATACCCTAGCCGCGATAAGCAAAGTAGACGAACACAGTGGCACAAACCGTTCACATGTCTCAGGTAACAGTACGCAAAATAATCAAGAAGGATCTCCAGATGGAAGAGGACAGAAGTTTTTTCCATTCCGTATCCGTTCAACCATCGCATTTCCAGCAGCTGAAGAATAAAACGGGTATCACGCTGTTCCATACAAAGACATGCTGGTCAAGTTGCCAGGTATATATATGTATGTGGCCATATATTTACATATTTTGTATCTTCTTTTGATGTTATAAACAACAACATATAACCATATGTTTAACAATATCATGATTATGTATGTCGCCTGTGGATATCTATGTGATGAGTTGTTTGTTGAATTTCGCTCAAAGCTACATTAGGGTTATTTGTGCTATTAGTCTCTAATTTTGAAGTGATAGAAAAGATTGAATATAGTTACTCAATACCACCCAGTGTTAACTCGTGAGCCACTGTAATCGATTAATGGGTCAATTTTTTAAAGTACCCATGGTCCGAAAGTGCGGAGCGCGATTTTTATTTCCGCGAACTATGTAACCTCGGATTAAAAGTCTGTTACGTTAACCATTGGACCCTGCTAGGCCTCTGTGCGATTGGACTATTTAAACAATTTCTGAGAAACGGCCGTCCTCGTAAACTAGAATGGTTATAGAAAGCAACAGGAGTGGTTACATATTTTAAACATAACAGCTTTACGATGGACCTTCTACAATGGAAATTGCGCTGAAATTCTTTTGTCAAAACACATGGTCGCCTGATTGACCATGACCAGACGTCTCGACATGGACTGTAATCACGTGCTGTGGCTCCATAAAAATTTTAATACAACGTACATAACCTCTGTAATTCTTTATATTAAAATCAATGTTAGAGCGTGTATGTATATATAACTTTGTACTTATATAGATACATATATATAATTTAGAACTGTAGAGTGCTTTATATGTAAGGTTTTGTAGTGTTATAAAAATAGTTGTATAAGTATATATTAAACAATATCATGATTTTGTTTCACGCCACTAATATTTCACATCTATGGTAGAAGAAGCTACGGGAAAAAAAAATTGGAAACTCGTACGCATGGACTTTCATATTTACGTTGAATGAAATACTGAAACGCTGATTAAAAACATCTATTCTCCGAAAGTAACGAAGCACCTCTGCCACCGGGATAGTTTTATTGATATCTTGTAGCATGAACTGTTTTATTTACGTTGAATGAAATACTGAAACGTTGATTAAAAACATATATTCTTCGAAAGAAACGAAACACCTCTGCCACCGGGATAGTTTTGATATCTTGTAGTAGATATACTGACGTGTATTCAGTTTGTGATGAGATATATGTTGACATTTTGATGTGATAGGTATAAGATATTTTAAAACTAAATCGGTGATGTAGAATTGATGTCTTGGTAACATGGCCTAAGTAACGCCATACAACTTATGTATGCATGATGAATAACCTTGCACAGCTCAAGTTCAAGTCTGATGTAGCAGGTTGGCATGTTCTCATATTTTTTGTTCTTATATCTATTCTTTATCTTTGTGAGTATGTAAGTGTATTTAATGTGGCATATAAATGCATATATAGAGAGCGAGATCATGCAAGTTCGAAAAATATTTAACAACTGAATAGATTATTAATAAAATTTTCTGGCTTAAAGTAAAGAAAAGTATATAATAACATCTTAACCACATAACATGTGCCGACGAAGTCTTTCTCCCAATACCAGGGTTCTTCAGGCAATGGTTGAGACACATTTATCTGAACAAATTGCTTGGCAACAACCGTTACAGTGTGAAGTGGATCAAAGGCCCAAAACACCGCTAATAATATGAAAACCACACTAAATGACCTAAGTCAGAGTGTTCATAATTTTTTATTATTATTATTGATTATTAGCTGTAACTTTTATTTAATATTCATAGCAACTCTTCTGGTACAAGCTGTCACGTAATTGGTGATGTGTAATGTTTCGTCAATTTTATTTATGTCACAAAACATCAGAGTTAAAGGGAAGTATTTCTAACACTATATTATTTATTATTTTTCATGTGTTTTAATACTATATATTACGAATTGTTATTTTGCAGAATGAACCCGTTTATTATTCAGAAGAACTGAACAATCGGGTCGGCGACCACAACGTCAACAGAAGAAGACATGTTTAAGCTAAACACAGACTGTGTTGTTTTCAAAAGCGGAGAAGATGTGTGTCCACTTCGTTATTTTATTAAATCTATCGACGTTAAATCTGAAATCACAAACAAATAATGTTAACAAAATCGACTTATAACATTGAAGAAAAAGTTTTCTACTATAGAAATATGGCGTCCTTGTAACTATATTTGTCCTTTGAAACCTCTAATAACGAACTTCACGGGCGTAGACACATACACACACGAAGTTATATATTTTATAGCCCATGTATAATAAGTTATTCCCTTACGTATCTTGTATTAAACTTTGACAAGGTTAACATACAGACGATTTGTCATCCTTTAACACTTACATTACTTAAACAACATTCAACTTTTTATTACAAACAATTAAATATTGAATTATACAGAAAACGTAGAGATGAAAGTTTTAACACCAAAAACAATTTATTCTCGTTTCATTTAAAAGCTTTAAGACTCTCCCATACCCTTATTCTTTAGTCAAAGAAATCTATCTAGTCCCCTGAAAAGATGATTAGCCAAAGCAAATTTAATCCATACAGAAAAATGTTAATTTAGTCTTCATTAATTACAGACTTCATGGTCATTTTGAAATTAAACATTTTATTTTCGCAACAATAATGAGGGTTATAAGCGTTGTTAAATCTTTAACTGGACATTCAGTTTTTCAAGATAACTGTTCTAGAGGAGCTGGTCTTTTTTCTTTTTTTTTGAAAGTGTAATAAATACAAAAAGGCGTATAACTCATTTAGGAATTTCCAATTTCATAAAGTAATTAACTCGTAAAAACTTTTTTAATTTTGGAAAGTTACAAGCCATACACAATATATGTGTGGTATATGTGTGTATATATATGCAAGTTTGCATGTGTCCTTCTGCGCTTCAATAGTAGAATACCGAATATTTATATAAAAAAAAATACAAACGACACCCAGCATTTGATTTCAGCTAGAAATATAATTATTATTATTATTGATAACTTAGTGCGCACCAGTAGTTTGTGGAAACCTCTTTACTTATCTTGATGTTGTCCATTATTCTGATATTTCTTCTCTTCCTATCAGGGCAAATAAGCTGTGGTTGATTTATTATTACATACTCTTCTTTGTTTACAATAATAAGTTCTTAAAATCTCTAAATAAATTTCTTGTACTGATCAACGGAACACCAAGTTTATATAACAAGTCAGAGTCATGCAAATAACAGGCATTAGGCTTCTAAAATAGGTAAATTTGTAAGTATGGTTTGTTTGTTTTGAAGTTAAGCACAAAGCTAAACAATAGGTTATCTGTGCTCTGCCCACCACAGGTATCTAAACCCGGTTCCTAGCGTCGTAAGCCCGCATACATACCGCTGTGCCACTGGGGGCTGTAGATATGGTTCCTAAATTTTTGATTAATTTGTTGAAAAAAAAACTAAAGAGCCTCATAGTTTTAGCTCCAGTAGCACATCATAAAAAGTATCTTAGGGTTGATGACAGTATTCTTGATGCATGTCTATTTTGTTGTATAAAACCAGAACATAGCTAGAATAGCATAAAGCACAATATGTATAATATTAAAAAATTCAGAGGAAGAGTCAAACATACTAAGAAGTGTATACGTTAGGTATATTATGTTTTAGCTTCTTTATAATTCAAAAAATGCATTTATTAATTGATCTGCATGCCATTGTGTTGACGTAGACTTGGTTCTGGAATTTCTCTGATGGGCTGTTTACCAGCAAATATCAACATGAGGACCGTTGCATACTGATTATTACCCATGATGCATTTTCATTATCTCGATCAGAGGTAAGTAATTCCAGAACGATCGTGTAACAGACTGCTCGAATCGTTAAATCATGATGGGTAGAATAAGAAAACTATTTCGGACATCTACCATAGTCTGTCCAATCTAAGGTTATTGAAACTTTGTTGCCAGTTCTTGATGGCAACACATAGCAACCACTTTATACTTTCTTCCTCTCTCTTCAAGATACTGTATTCATGAATTGAAAGAACAGCCACGTATATCGTCACAGACAGTCAGTAAATTTGTTGATCCATTGACCTGTCAAGTAGATACAGTTTTGGCTGTTCATTGTAGACCTATACATTTTAAGAGCTATTTGGTAAGTGGTCTTAAATTTTTCTAACCCCTCTGTTCATATAACAGTTGCTTATATTCATATAGTTACTATACGATTAAAATCACACATGCACAACATTTTAAGCATTCACAGAATGAAACTGCACAAAATGGCGTGGCGCTAGGCATAAAAAAAAAGAATAAAACCTCCAGCCGACCTAGTCATAAAAAACGAATAGTCGGTATCAGTTTGAATTGCAAAGATCAAACTTGTTAATAGAATATTCAATTTAATAGACCTTCAAATGTTAGTTTTAAACTACGTAATAAATACAACAGATGCTAGTAGTTTGGGTTTTTTAAGAAGGATCTAAAAATGGGCGTGAGACTAATCGTTTCATCAGTAACGTGGCCATTTTCTTTTTTTAATGATATGCACTATATAGAAATCCGAATATGTAGTTCTTATTGTATTTTTCTGCTGCTCAACACGTGATTATTTCAGTTTATAACGCTAAAAGCTACACTTACTAAAGATAGCACATACTTCTTCATATAAAAATCATTTCAAGTCTATAAATAGCTCTGTGAATAGTTTAAATAGGAGGAACCCAATCATCCTTAAATGTGTGTGTTTCCGCTTCAGCATCCTTATTTATACACCTGTGCAAGCACTTGACAATTAAACGCAATATAATTTAATCGTGAAAGTCAAGCGAGAATCCAAGATATTTTATTATTTTAAGAATGTAAACAGTCTTAAATTGATCAAGGATGTGGTTTCTATACTAAAAAAAACTAGTTGAACTTTGAGCTTTCTGCGTCTTTCGTGAGCACCAGATTATCAATAAAAGTAGTATATTGTATCTGTACATATCACCTACAACATACATGTCGTTGATGTAAAAGGTTATCGTCATATCCAGCCAGCCAGAGTTTACTCTTGGTGATAACGTGGAACGTTGACGTAAAAAAGTTGTTAACAGTAAGCCTTGTCTACCGGAAATCTGTGAAGATTGAACCCATTCAAGGTTGCTCTTTCTAGTGCTCTTAAAAAACGCTGAAGTTGATGAAACCTGTCTACAGTAAACCTAGCTCCTTTGTAGAGTATGAAAAGTCTATCCGAGCCAACTATGGTGGAACACATTAGCAATTTAGCAGTGAGTTTAACCAATATGCTTGGTATTCAAAGTATAAAATGTGTTTACGTAATCCTTTAGAGATATAATTATGCAATACAGCGATGCGATTACCGCTTGGTCGTTACAAGGAACATATTCAGTGTTTCAGGTATTACATGCAGTTACATTAATACTAAAATTTCGAGTTTTAAATACGTTACCTGCTATTATTGCTATAACATATAAATCAAGTGTACAGAAAAAAAATGAAATTCTTTAATTGCGAAATAGTCATACTAGTGATATAAACATTAAGCGTAACGCCATCAAATTTACAGGTACAAATACGTGGGAGGAAATTACTTTTAACATTTCTGAACTTATTAAGTGAAACATGCCTATAAAACTTGATTTTTTTTTAGCTTGGTATGTTTTAACAAAAATCCAAATTGTACGATTTGAACTAAAAAACAAATTTAATTTAATGGCAAAATCCTTTATTTGGTTTTATTTTTTTTGCCTCTTGAATAACTACGGGTTAGTTGTTGTAGTACAGCGTACTTGTCTGTAATACCTTTTATCAAAACCGTTACATTGCATTGGAATGAAAGATTTTCATGAAGGCTTAAACTATTCAAAGCACATTCATTACCAAGGTCAGACGACATACGTTTTAACCTGGCTAAAATTAGCTAGCTTTGCTTTATAAAGTAATAATGCCAAACTTGACTGGACTTGCTTATGCTGCTGGATTTTGGACAGCTGGAGGTTACAGATGTCAGCTGTCTAATATGGTTTGTATCTGAATTTTGTAAAGAGTTTTACGCAGAAGCCAGCAAGCGCTTCTTATAAATAGATACATTAAATAATCAACTCTGTGGGAATATAACAACGGTTAAACAAACAACGTTAACTTTATGATAAATGTAAAGCAGAGCGTGCTTAATTTAATTTCATTTTTTTATTTACATTTCATGAACCTCTGGCAGCACAAAAACATAATAAATAGTCATTTCATTAATAATACTATTACATTTCAACAAGTAACCTCTCATTAAGCAGATTTTAAGAAAAGTGTAAAAATATATGTAATTAACAGTTAATATATGTAATTAACAGTTAATATATGTAATTAACTGTACATGATATTATACAGCGTTCTTCTTATTATAAATCTTAGTGTTATGGTTACAATGATTTAGTTCAAGCAAAATGGAAACTTAAAGGTGTTATTATGTTAGCTTTTACAATGTTTTTTCTTGCTTGAAAAGTGCTAAATAAACGAGGAAGTGTTGAAATACACGTAACACGTCTATACGATAAATTGTCTGTACTGATTTTAACATTTATATAACTTTTTGTAAATGTCAAATCCATCTCTCTGTAAACAGTTTGCATAAATAGGGAGAACATTCAGTGAGAAAAAATTAATCGACTTAGTTCTCTTTCTTCTTTTTTTTGTGCCTACACCACCAACCTCTAGTTTTGTCAAGACAGCTGGCATCTTTAAAAAAATATAGCTTTTTTTTAAAACTACTTGTATGGTGATTGTGTTACATTTTGCTAATAATGTATTCTTTTGAATTATTCAGCAGATAAGCTGTCATTTTTTTCTCTCATCACTAAAAACTGAGCTTCAACATGAAAGAAACATGAAGTCCAGTCTGTCATTAAATTCATAACTTCCACCACTCTTCAGTAACCGTGGACGAATACAAACCGAACAACAGGACTAGGCCTCTTATAATGGTGGGGTGTAAATTTTGTGTATAAGTTATTTGGGCTATCGTTTACTCGCCACTGTGAATTTATATTTACACAGGTTTTGAAAAATATGTAGCATTCATGCTATTAATCTATTCTTCTGGATTATTTACTCTAGTTTAGGGTTACTTATGAGGGGAGGAATATCACAAAACCGGTCTAACTCAGTGACAAGAGGTGAATCGAACAATAGCCTGGGCTTGGCAAAATTTACAATTTTGTCGATGACAGAGGAAATGGCATTTTCTCAACAATAGTGAGATGTTTTGGCTTCTTACGCCCGAGTCCCCCAGTAGCACAGCGGTATGTCTGCGAACTTACAAAGCTAGAATCCGGGTTTCGATACCCGTGGTGGGCAGAGGATAGATAGCCCATTGTGTAGCTTTATGCTTAATTACAAACAAACAAACAAATCTTAAACCAGAACAGTTACAAACAAATTAATGATAATTTTAAGAATTAATAATAATTCACGCAAGTTTCTTGGTGAGCAATTAAAAAGTATTTATTATTATCAGAATATGCTATCACCACATATTTTAGAGTTTTTCAGTAAAATTTTAATAGTACAAGTTTTCGTGAGAATACGTTTACCCACAGTATACATTTTTGAATCCAAAGAAACTGTAGTATTTGGATTTTCGCCCAAAGATAACATAGGTTGTCAGCACATATTCCTCCCTAATTCTGAATTAACACACAAGAAGGAAGGCAGCTAGCAAACGGTACCCGCCGCCAACGCTTGGACTAAAACTGTTTGGATGAATAATTGCGGACTGGGTTTTTGCGGTAACGGAAGGCGAATCATAAAGACTCGAATTCACACAGTCCAGGCACTCTAACCATCAAGTTACGCCCGGTCAACTAATCTAGAGATATATGTGAAAGCTCATGAAATATTATAGTTTATTACTTTCAGCGTAATTTACGAATCCCGTGAATAATAATATTTTTTCGTTAAGTTTGACGAGTCTGTATTAGGATTAGTCAGGCCTTATACTGTTGGAAATGGTGTGTTATTAATTTCCTCCGCTATTTTAATTACACTAGTTATCAGTATATGACACTTGTAGTTATGTACGTACACAATTCACAAGTGTCCACAAAATGGAAATTTAACTCTGACCTGTTGCTTTTGAAACACATATGACAGACGAATATTATTAAGAAATAAACTTTACTTGTCGAAACTGTGGCAGTTATTTTGTTGTTCCATCTAATAACTTAAGAAATACATTCAGTCATAGGGTTTATTAAGGCTAAAAAAAGCATTTAATAATTATTTAGACACGTAAATGCAGTCTGTGTTATCAATCATAATTATGTTGCGTTTCCCATTGATCAACTTGACACATCATAAGTCTGCTGGTTTATTCCTAACCTCTCTCTCCCATTTTCTTCTCCAGTATCCAGATGAAAAGTAAAATGTATTGAGAGAAGTTTTAAAGAAAAAAAAAACATGGCAAATTTATCGAGGCATAAAGTTTTCAGAAAATTAAGTGTGACAAAACACCACTATCGAATTGTGAATATTAACTACTCCAGTAAAAGTTTCTTGTGCACAAAATTAATACACCTATATTTTTGCATTTTGTAGTCAGTTGAACGCAAAGCCATTCGCTCAGCTTCAGAATTCATCACGTCAGGAAAGCTGCAAAATCAGTAAATGTTTTTGATTCTTAAAAGAAAAAAAAACTAAACTAAATTAATTGTTTTTACTTGTTACTACTATAAATGGTGAGCAAGGATTACTTTTCTACGTATGTCGATGTATTCGTCTCTATCAAATGTACCATAAACCTGTTCATACAAATTTCCAATATTGCACATCTATCGATTTGAACCAATATCTTTCTTAAGTCTATAGGTTTTAAATTGTTGTTTTTTTAGTGCAAATGTACCCAATGGGATATCTGCACTCTGTCCACCGCGGGAATCGAATTTTAACATAGTAAGATTGTAACCATACCGCTGACCAACTGGACGATAATTTTCTGAAACCTTACAAGAAGAGAAAATCTACTGCTGTTTTATTATATTAACCTTAATCATAGTAAGATAAAGTATCTTAACTCATGATAATATTCCTCGGTGAATAATAGCTAAATCAATGGAACATCTGTTTTACTATGAATAATGGCATTAACTACGACTGATTGTATGCTGGAAAAGTTATTTTTATATTTTAAGTATCTTTCTCCGAGATTTGTCAATCATTGTATTGTTCTTTTTTTTTTTTGCTGTTGTTTGTTTCTTATCGCCGTTTGTTGTTTGTTTTTGTTGAACCATGAGCCTAAAATATACTGATCTCAAAAATAACTTCATTACAACGCTCTGTTATTAGTTCCTATTTATAACGTTTATTTATACCTCACTTCGTAATCTCGTTTCCAGGCAAAATAATTCAGGAAAATGATGAGAGATCACGGGATTAGCTTTTCAACAAATGATGTTAAAATGACATGACACATAAACAAAAAGATAAGGAGGAAAGCATAAACAGAATAGCATTACTCGACAGCTTTTGTACGCAAGATCCAATTACTAGTCGTACAAGGAAACTATTGTTCTATTACAGGAATAACAGTATTTTTACTGCAGAACTCTGCCTAGTGAAAACGAAAAGAGAGAGAGAGAGACAAAGTAATCATATATGATTATATCCTTCCTTGAATGCCATTCTCTTCAGTCGTCTGCAGCTGGCACTGAACAACAAATTTTATGATGTCTTAACTAGTACAACGCAAGACAATAGAAACGAATTACAGGATAATTTTTTTTTATGCCCAACAGTTAAATGACGTCATCATGTGCAAAACTAGACGTTGTCTTTCGTTTTAAGGATGTCACAAAAAAAAACAACTAAATATCTGACAATCAACATGAGCTATAGCAACAAGTATTAAAAACGTTTGAGCTATTGAGAAACGAGTTTTCTTTCTAACGTCATTACTAACAGACGTTCATGAAGAAAAAAAAAAGATAAAACCAAAATAAATGAATGTTCACACGCCCACATGATAATTTATAGCAATCCTATTTAAAAAAATGTCCCTTTGATATACACGTAGTTTTGGCAACTTTCAAGTGTGTGTGCATATCATGTGAATATATATTATAGAATGCACTTTTAGCCATGTCGATGAACAAGCCCCGGCACAGCCAGGTGGTTAGGGCGCTCAACTCGCAATCTGAGGGCCGTGGGTTCGAATCCCCGTCCCACCAAACACGCTCGCCCTTTCAACTGTGGGGCATTATAATGTGTCGGTCAATCCCACTATTCGTTAGTAAAAGAGTAGCCCAAGAGTTGGCGGTTGGTGGTGATAACTAGCTGCCTTTCATTGCTAAACTAGGGACGGCTAGCGCAGATATCCCTCGTGTATCTTTGCGCGAAATTCAAACCAAACCTGTAGATGAACAATTCCAATTATTTATTCAGCGAACTAATCTTAGGCTGATTCAACGAGAACTGTCCAAATGTTTTTGGTACTCAATGATACCACACTAAGAAATAAACAGACAATAAACTGCACTAAAACAAAGTTTTATTCTCTCCCATAACACGTTAGGTAAAGCATTTTAAGGCTACTGTTATCAGTATATTTCGTGCTCAACAAAACTATACTACATATATATATATATATTTAAACGAAACTTTTTTCTAAATGAATTTGCCGTCTTTTTTTATTACAAGTAAAAAACTATCCTAGAGCTTAAGGGGGAAATATTTGCTTTCAATTTCAGTTATATGGGTTTTGGCGTTACAGTATTAAAATATACGTTTCTAAGCAATACGAAGATCATTACTAATAATTACTCGTGTCCGTTTCACATTAATATCTAGAATTCTAGAACATTTATGTATGTATGTCTCATAACTAATGTAGACACGTTTGACAATTTTAATGCACATCGATATCTATTCTAATGTGTTTGTTAAGACGTAAAGAATTATTATAATAAAACCAATCTCTAAACATCGTTCTTGTTCATAGTAATGACCAAATCTAAACATTTTTTGCAGATTTTATACTATCTTTAAATTAAATTGTAATATTATCAGGATTTTTTTACGTTAAGACTATATGAACAGTAACTTAGTTTACAGTCAAATTAAATGTTTAGTAACATTCATAATTGTCTAACACGAACCAATACTATGTAAATTATTACTTGTTTTATATGTTTCGGTTTACATAAAATACCGTATGTGAGAGTATACAGCATTATTATGGGTAGGAATATGTAACGGATTTGTAATTACATTCACTCCTTTAAATACAAGTTGTTTTTTATTGTTGTTTTTTTACTTGGGTGGATTAAATGCTAATAATTCAAATGAAATCTTATCTTTCATTTATAATTCGTTAGGCTAATAAGCACATGTAAATTTTTTTGTTGTTAGTCTGTTTTAATTCACTGCCATATTGCTCAAACTAGTCAAAATGAAAATAGGAGAACAAAAAATACAAAGTCTTAAATATCATCGAAGTATTATTCGAATAATTTGAAAAACTGTTAACACTATTTTATCAGCAATGATTTGTAAAGTCTTAAATGCTACTTTTAAATGAATTGTATTTATTTTTTTATTTTTCCATATATTTGGTTAAGATGACAACATAAATAAATTCACGCATTTATCCACAATATATGCTGTTTTAGGCAACATATTGATATAGTAAGATGTTTTACGAAAAAGCAAAAAATATTTCATCCTAATGATCACAACGTTTATTCTTTAACAGATGAGTAAAACAACAGGATTTGAATCAGTGTTTATATTACACAACTGATATTTCTTTCCATCATATTTCTAGCAGCATTTATTTCTCAAGCGCTTACAAAATTTTCACTTTATCGGGAAAATCAATACTAAACTGAGAACACGACAATAACGCAGCTGTACACTATGTCTATAAAAGTTATGGAGCAATAAACTCACGATATAATATCAAAGTATCGTGTCAGTTTATATGAGAAACCAAAAGCGCGCTAATATAACTTCGGTTTTTTGCTAGTTTACAGGGATGTTACACACACTAAAACGAGACAATTTTACATGGGATAGTTATTTCGAAAAATAACTTCCTCTAGTGTTTAAGCTCCGGATCTAAACGGCATCAAGCAAGAGTGGAAATCACCGAGTGTTCGAAATCTGAGTTTTATGTGAAAACAAAATCGAAACATTACTACAAGAAAGACTGAAAGACTATTACAAGATACCAAGAACCAGGGAGTTGCTTTTGCAAGTAACTTAAATATTTAGCATATAATCAATTATGTTTGTCATTACACATTGTTAGGACTGTCACATTTTTAACACTACATTCTTAGTCTAGTCGGCAATGGATATGACGAATATAGAGTGGTTGAAATATTGTTATTATGCACTCTTGAAAATTCATACGGGACTAGATTAGGAATGTAGTGTTAAAAATTATAATAGGCCTAAGATAATGTCTTATAACAAATATAATTAATTATACCATGCTTTGCCAGCTTCTAAAACTGTTCACACCATTACAATTGTTACTTAGCACATTAAAAGTTGTGCATAAAGCTACTAAAGATATAACTGCGAAGCTCTAAAACTAAACATTTGATATACTTATGGTTAAGTTTATTTAAAGACAAAATACCTAAGTAAATGTGCACTAGAAAAAAAAGTATATCTCAATAAGACGGATAATATAAGGCCAGTAAAGATAAATTTGTTAAGAAATATTATCAGTTTTATTGCGATGAGATGTCACACAAATTATCGATCAATAGATGACGTTATGCTGGCATAAGGCGTTATTGTTATGATCATCAATCCACATCAGTCGGATAAGACATTATTATTGATATAAAATTGAAATGTAAAATGCTTTAACCATGCAGTATTTAAATATTCGTGCATGAGAGCTGAAAATGGGAATACCCCGAGGAAACTGACAAATTAACATAGTTTAAAGCTTTAAGCTAGTTTTTATGATACATTTTAACAGATTAAATGTAATGAATCTTGCAATCATATTTCCATTACAATTACGGATAATATACCCCGAAGTATATAGTAGCTCTCACCACTGCACGTTGATCTCAAAATGTTTAATAGCAGCCGATGCTTAAACATTCCAAGTCACAAGTTTTAGTAACTTTAAGAGCCCGGTATGGCCAGGTAATTAAGGCACTCGACTCGCAATCGGAGGGTCACGGGGTCGAATCCCCGTCACACCAAACATGCTCGCCCTTTCAG